>NW_027045181.1:0-32274 GCF_028017835.1 Emys orbicularis
AGACCATCCCGGATAGATATTTATCTAGCCTACTCTTAAATATCTCCAGAGATGGAGATTCCACAACCTCCCTAGGCAGTTTATTCCAGTGTTTACTGAACAAGTTTTCTCCCTCCTCCTTATGACACCCTTTTAGATACCTGAAAACTGCTATCATGTCCCCTCTCAGTCTTCTCTTTTCCAAACTAAACAAACCCAATTCTTTCAGCCTTCCTTCATAGGTCATGTTCTCAAGACCTTTAATCATTCTTGTTGCTCTTCTCTGGACCCTCTCCAATTTCTCCACATCTTCCTTGAAATGTGGTGGCCAGAACTGGACACAATACTCCAGTTGAGGCCTAACCAGCGCAGAGTAGAGCGCAAGAATGACTTCTTATGTCTTGCTCACAACACACCTGTTAATGCATCCCAGAATCATGTTTGCTTTTTTTGCAACAGCATCACACTGTTGACTCATATTTAGCTTGTGGTCCACTATAACGCCTAGATCCCTTTCTGCCGTACTCCTTCCTAGACAGTCTCTTCCCATTCTGTATGTGTGAAACTGATTGTTCCTTCCTAAGTGGAGCACTTTGCATTTGTCTTTGTTAAACTTCATCCTGTTTACCTCAGACCATTTCTCCAATTTGTCCAGTTCATTTTGACCAGCCTCCCCGGCCCACTCACTGCTGTGCGGGGCTGTAAGTGTGTCCATTGCTGGACAGCAGGAATTCCTGCCCATTTCCCTTCCGGCTGGAGCAGGATTGGAGTGTGTTTGTGTTAATGACATTGCTGTAGATTGTTGTTCGTTCCCCATCTTGACAATTCAGACAGTCCCTTTCCCATTCAGCCCCAAACATTTATCATCCAGGAGTAAGATCCCCAAATAATGAGACTGTCTTAACCAAACAAAGAGTAAATTAGGAGCAGGGGGCGTGTGCGCGCATAGGGGGTGGGGGGATATTTTCAAATTCTGAGCCCTTAGCGGGAAGTCTGATGCCCCCCCCCATGATTGTTTGACCTAGGGATGTAAATAGTGGTTAAAACGATTAACCGGTTAGAATTATATCATTTAACTCGTTAACCGTTTTACCTCAGGTCTCTCCAGCGGGCCGGCACAGGGCAGCCGGGGCTGGAGTCCCACCGACCAGGTACGGCAGGGTCTGCTCCAGGCTGCCTTGGCTGCCGCAGACAGGGCTGGAGCCACTCCAGCGTGGCTCTGTCCGGGATCCTGCCTGTCCACCGGCGTGGGGCTGCCCCCCCCCCAGCCCACTGCGGCCGGGACTCCTCTGGCCCAGGGGGGCTGGCCGGTCGGCGGGGTTAACTGGCAAGGTCTGGTTAACCGGTAAGCAAACCAGTAAACCCAGTACTTCCTGGTTCACCTTTGATATCCCTGGTTTGACCATGTCTAGGAAAAAAGCTTCCCAGTGGCTGCTGGGCGGGGCAGCCCCTCCCAATCTCCTACCCCATGGGCTGGGGGAGCTGCCATTGTATCTCTGCCCATCCCCCTCCCTCCTCCTGCCCTCTGGCTCTGCCCTCCCCAGCCAGTCTCTGCTTGTTCCATAGTCTCCCTCCAGCCCCCCCACATCCCCTCCCCCACATCCCCCCTTTTCTTCCCTTTATCGGACACTCAGAGTTTCCCTCTAGTCCAGCTCTGCTCCCCTGAGTCCCAGAATTCTCCCCCTTCCCCGATACCTGTGTGTTCCCCCAGCCTCCCTCCAGCGCCCCACATCCCCCGGCCCCCTCCCGCCCCCTGCATCCATGTTCCCCAATTCCTGCCCTCTCCCAGATCCCTGGTCACCCCCCTCCTACATCCCTGTTCCCCAATTCCTACCCCCTCCCACATCCCCAGTCACCCCCTCCCACCCCCTCCCACATCCCTGCTCACCCCCCTCCCACATCCCTGTTCCCCAATTCCTGCCCCCTCCCAGATCCCTGGTCACCCCCCTCCTACATCCCTGTTCCCCAATTCCTACCCCCTCCCACATCCCCGGTCACCCCCCTCCCACATCCCTGTTCCCCAATTCCTGCCCCCTCCCAGATCCCCGGTCACCCCCCTCCCGCCCCCTACCACATTCCCCTTCCCCCTCCTGCCCCCTCCCACATCTCTGCTCACCCCCCTCCCACATCCCTGTTCCCCAATTCCTGCCCCCTCCCACATCCCCCGTCACTCCTCTCCCGCCCTCTCCCACATCACCCTTCCCCCTCCCCCTTCCTGCCCCCTCCCACATCCCTGGTCACCCCCCTCCTGCATCCCTGTTCCCCAATTCCTGCCCCCTCCCACAACCCTTCCCCCTCCCCCCGGCTCCCCACATGTCGCTGCCCCGCCCCCACCCCCTGCAAACCCTGGGCGCTGCAGCCGCTTCCCTCTGCCCGAGGCCGGGACTCGCAGCTCGCCACGCTGGGAGCAGCCTGGGCCCCCCGCCCTGCACAGGCTGCACCGGGAGCAGCTCCCTGCGGGGGGCAGGTCTCCCCTTCTCCCCACATGGGGCACTGCCGGGGGGGCTCGGGGTCCCAGTCAGGGGGGCCGGGCCGGGGTCTCTGTTCCCCAATTCCTGCCCCCTCCCAGATCCCCGGTCACCCCCCTCCCGCCCCCTACCACATTCCCCTTCCCCCTCCTGCCCCCTCCCACATCCCGGCTCACCCCCCTCCCACATCCCTGTTCCCCAATTCCTGCCCCCTCCCACATCCCTGGTCACCCCCCTCCCACATCCCTGCTCACCCCCCTACCACATCCCTGTTCCCCAATTCCTACCCCCTCCCACATCCCCGGTCACCCCCCTCCCTCCCCCTCCCACATCCCTGTTCCCCAATTTCTGTTCCCTCCCAGATCCCCGGTCATCCCCCTCCCGCCCCCTGCATCCCTGTTCCCCAATTCCTGCCCCCTCCCACAACCCCGGTCACCCCCCTCCCGCCCCCTACCACATTCCCCTTCCCCCTCCTGCCCCCTCCCACATCCCTGCTCACCCCCCTCCCACATCCCTGTTCCCCAATTCCTGCCCCCTCCCACAACCCTTCCCCCTCCCCCCGGCTCACCACATGTCGCCGCCCCACCCCCACCCCCTGCAAACCCTGGGCGCTGCTGCCGCTTCCCTCTGCCCGAGGCCGGGACTCGCAGCTCGCCCCGCTGGGAGCAGCCTGGGCCCCCCACCCCGCACAGGCTGCACCGGGAGCAGCTCCCTGCGGGGGGCAGGTCTCCCCTTCTCCCCACGTGGGGCACTGCCGGGGGGGCTCGGGGTCCCAGTCAGGGGGGCCGGGCCGGGGTCTCTGCCCGGGGAGAGTCTCGGTGGGGGGGGAGGCCATGGGAATATCCCTCCCCCGCCTGCAGCCAGGGCTCGGGGGGCCCCAGCGGCAGCAGCCGAGGCCCGGGGGGCTGGCAAGGCAGCGCCCGCAATTCACTCCTGCTGCTGGGCTGGGCCCCGGCTCGCTCCGCCCGGCGCCTCCTGGGCCCTGGCGAGCTGGAGTCGCTGGGTCTGGCCGGGGGGTCTGGCTCTTATTCATGTCTTGTGGCGTCACCCCCGGCCCCCAGCAGGGACGTGGGGCCAAGGGGTCCATGCCCAGGAGCCCAGGGATTTCAAAGGCGCCGGGCCGAGGGGATCGATCTGTGTTTTTAAAAATGTCACTAGATCAGTCGATGCCACAACTTACGCCTAGTGGGTGACAGACCCCCCGTCCCCCGCTGGTGCACACAGCCAGAGATGCCCCAAGGCCGACCAACAACCGTGGTCTGGTGCCACCCCACTAACCCGCCCACAGACCCATGGGGCTTCCCCCCACAAGCCCCCAGGCCCCAGTGTGGCCCACCACTCCACAATCCCCCACCGACTGTCCTCCTCGCCCCAAGCCAGGGTGCAGCCACCCCACCCAGCTGTGCCACCCGACAGCCCCTCCCCCCACAGCCCCCCACAGCCATGCTGTGTCCCCCTGGGGGCAGCCATGCTGCTGCCCCTCACTACCTCCCAGCCCAACAGCCACAGCCATGCCATTGACCCAAGCCCCCGATCCAAGTCCCCTATAGCCTCTCCCTCCCCCAGGCCCCTCCCAGACCCAGGCCCCATCCGTACAACCCAATCGCCCCCTGCCAACAACCCCCCTCTCCTCTCCCACAGCACCGATCTATCCCCTACCCTCCCACACCACACAGACCCCTCCACCTCCCAGCTGTGCCACCCCCCCACCCCGAGCCAGACCACCAACCCCGTCAGACACCCTCCCCTGCTGGTGCACCAAGGTCTCCCCAAGACCGACAACAGCTATGAATTAAAACCCCACAGTGTTTGTTGGGGCTACTGGAGCCGTGGGACCTACCTGGAGATGCTGAAATCTCACTCTTGTCTCTCTCCTCCTGCCCCCATCTCCAAGCCAGGCACTGGGCAGTTCAGTGGTGAAGTGATGAACTGATGATCATCAGTTTGTTTTATGATGGGGGGAGGGGGGAGGTTTAAACTATTTCCCTGGATCAAGTCTCCCTTGGTGTAGTAAGTGAAGGCCCTGATAAAGGCTCAGGATGAGGCCTGAGGCCTGAACTAAAGTAATGGTCAAGACTTTGCTAACATAAAGCAAAGTTAAGCTGTGAGCAAGAGGCAGGCCCTGCTCACAGAAGCTGGCAAGGAAAGGGCTGATGTTGCAGAAATATATATCCACTTAGCATAGTTACAGTATAAACATGGTACCAAGACACACTATACCGAAACATTCCACAGATAACATGGAACAGGCCGACCCATCCCAATGACAGGGGCAAAAGGGTAAAATGATGGATAGAGTTGTTTTGATCCAACCAACAGGTACAAGGTGCGAGGCGGCACTTTACTACGTAGGGAGGTTGTACCTTGCTACGTGGAGGGGTTGCACCTCAATACGTCAGGAGTGATATGTAACTTGTTTGTACCCGTGTATAAGAATGTATCCCTGGGGTGGTGTCTTTGTCCGACCACGGGGGCAGTGGAAAGTCCCGCCACTGAGCCGGGTCCTTGCCAAGAGGCACTTTCTCGTAGTATGCCAGGTAGACTAAGTAATCTACGGGGAACTGCCATTGTGTCCGAGATCGCAATAAACCTAGTCGAAGTGACTTTGCATCTTACTAGACTCTGTGGTTATTGGGGGTTCTCTTCGGGTTTGCTGGGTCAGCTATCTGCGCAGAGCTGGGGCAGCACAAAGAGGGAATACATGCACGCAGCTGAGTGATATCAACACAGGAGAAAGCAGAGCACCACACCGGTAGCATCTGAAAACACTTGGCAGCTCAGTCACCATTTCAGCTAGAGCAGAGCTGGGCACTGGGCCACCCGGGGCCTTTAACACCACAGCCCTGGGGAGGGGGTGCTGAGCTGGACCATCCAGTGAGGAACACAAGTCCTTCTACCCTCCACCACACCGTAGTTTGGAACTGCTGCTGACGGCTCCCCCCATCCATGGTAACTTTTATCCCCTCTGCCTCCCTCTATCTGGGGGTTTTCCCTTCTGCACCTACCTGGCAGGGCAGGCCGCCCCCCACCCCAGTCTGAACCCCTGAGCTTGTCCCAGTTTTGTCCCTCTGCCCATCCCTCCCCTCCGATTTCCCCCCTTCAGGGGGATTTTCCCTGCCTTTGATTGCAGGGAGCAGATTCTGATGGCGCGTGAGGGCAGCAACTTGCAGATGTTACTGAGCATGTGAGAAGAACATTAGAAGATAAGAACGGTCAGACTGGGTCAGACCAAAGGTCCATCTAGCCCAGTGTCCTGTCTGCTGACAGCGGCCAGTGCCAGGTGCCCCAGAGGGAATGAACAGACAGGAATCATCCAGTGACCCATCCCCTGTCCCCCATTCCTAGCTTCTGACAGACAGAGGTTAGGGACACCATCCCTGCCCATCCCAGCTAACAGCCATTGATGGACCTGGCCTCCATGAACCCATCTAGTTCCCCTTTGACCACAGGACCCTGCTCAGGATCAGTGAAGTTGCAAGTTCTAATAGGAAACAGCTTCTGATACAAGGGCAGCTCCTCTTCCTCCTCCCCTCCCATGGGGATGAGCAGCCCCCCCAACTGCCACTCTGCACCAGCCTCCTTCAACCCATTGCCCCCTTCAGCCTCCCCCCAAATGTCCCCTTCCCCCCATCGCCCCCTTCAGCCTCCTCCAACTGCCCCCCATCGCCCCGTTCAGCCTCCCCCAACTGTTCCCTTCCCCTCACCGCACCTGGTCACCTTCAGCCCCCCGTTACCCTCTTCAGCCTCCGGCAACTTCCCCCCACTGCCCTGGCTCCACCACTCTCAGGTTCCCTTCCCCCCAACCATCTGCTTCCTTGCCATGGGTAAGAGGGGCAGAAAATGCTTTTGAAAAAACCTTTTGCAAAGTAAAAATAAAACAAACCAAACAACCCCCTCCTTTGCTGTGTGCTGGGTGCCCAGCTGTGTGCTTGTGTGTGTGTGTGGGGGGGGGCGGGTGTTGTTCTGAGCACACTCTGTTCAGGGAAGGGGTGGAGCTGGCCAAAGGGGCAGGTGGAATCTTTAGCAGAGAATTCCTTTCTCCATTCTGTTAGCTAAGCATTGCTGTTAAATGTCAGCCGACAAATGCAGCATTTGAAGCAATCTGACTCTAAATCCCCTGCCCTCTCCGTTGCTGCAGTTCTCACACCCTCTATCAGCTCCTGGGTTCACCAGCCATTGTCAACCAAGCAAGTTGGCAGACTGAAGGCAGGGCAAGAATGCTGAACCAGAACGGTCTTTGCTCTTGTCACACATGACATCACAATAAACTTATGCATACACACACACACACACACACATAGACATTCAGACAGAGGCTGGTACCATTAGCAACACTGAGAGACTTGGCCAAAATCTCTAGGAATTTTGATTTCTGGGAGGGGCTGCACAAAGGACTGATACTTTGCATGTACAGAATATATCACATTGTACCTGGGGAGTCACAAAGTAATTTACAAACCAGGTGAAGGTGGGGCTGTACTGAGGGGTCTGCGAGCTGCAGCGGGACGTGCTGGACTGGGTTTCACTCTGGTGGAGCAGGTGAGAGGGTCTGGGGGCCAGTGCATTGGAGGAGGGGCTATCACCCCAGGGGCTGAAGCCCGGAGCACTGACCCCCTCACCCCTCTTGTGGCTGAAGTCCAGAGCCCCAACATCCCTCCCTGCCCTCCTGTGGATGAGTCGCAGAGCCCAGACCCCCCCACTCCCCTCCACCTCCCTAGCAGCTGAAGCTTGGAGCCCTGATCCCCCCCCATGGCAGCCGAAGACCAGGTCTCTTCCCTTCATCTCTCTTGGTGGCTTGAGCCTGGACACAAGCCCGGAGTCCTCCCTCCCCCACTCCGCCCTGGGTGCTATAGCCCGGATCCTGGAGTCTCTACCCAGTTGTGGGAGACCAGAGCCCCAAACCCAAAGCTTCCCCCTCCATCGATCAAGCCTGGAGCCCTGAGCCCATCCCCACCCCCGGGAGTTGTTTCGGAAGATGGTACACACCTATGTAGGGCCCTATGAAATCTCTTTTATTATTGGGGATTTTCCAATTTAGTATTTTCTAAGTTTTGTCCTTTCCATTTCTTAAAAAGTAATTCCGTCTTTATGGTTTTTGTGTTAATCACAATTATTTGATACACTGACCACAGTTAAGTAGCTTTACTATAAATGCACACAAATGTTCAGAAATGGCTTGCAAGGGGAGAAACTGATTTTACTAAAAGAATCCTACAATTTAAACAAAACTTCCTGCAGATTCCCAGTGTACGGTAAAAGTGACATTTTGTGTGTGTGCATGGGGGAGGGAGGTTGTGGGGGGAGTGGAGTGTGTGTGTGTGTGTGTGTTGGGGGAGAGTATGTATGGGTGTGTTGGGGAGTGGGGGAGGAGTGTGTGTGTGGGGGTGGAAGTCTATGGGGCGCAGTGGAGGTGAGTGTCTGGGTGGGGGTGGAAGTTTGTGGGGGCAGTGGAGGTGAATGTGTGGGTGGGGGTGGGCGTGGAAGTTTTTGGGGGGCAGTGGAGGTGAGTGTGTGTGTGTGGGTGTGTGTGGGTGGAAGTTTGTGGGGGCAGTGGAAGTGAGTGTGTGTGTTGGGGGAGTGTGTGGGTTGAAGTTTGTGGGGGGCAGTGGAGGTGAGTGTGTGGGTGGGGTGGCCGTGGGTGGAAGTTTGTGGGGGCAGTGGAGGTGAGTGTGTGGGTGGGGGTGGGTGGAAGTTTGTGGGGGCAGTGTAGGTGAGTGTGTGTGTTGGGGGAGTGTGTGGGTGGAAGTTTGTGGGGGGCAGTGGAGGTGAGTGTGTGGGTGGGGTGGCCGTGGGTGGAAGTTTGTGGGGGCAGTGGAGGTGAGTGTGTGGGTGGGGGTGTGTGTGGGTGGAAGTTTGTGGGGGCAGTGGAGGTGAGTGTGTGGGTGGGGGTGGGTGGAAGTTTGTGGGGGCAGTGGAGGTGAGAGTGTGGGTGGGGTGGGGGTGGGTGGAAGTTTGTGGGCGCAGTGGAGGTGGGTGTGACTGTGTGTGTTGGGGCCGTCAGGAGGCCAGGGGAGCTCGAGCTGCCTGAGCAGGGCTGAGCTGTGAGGAGAGGAGCAGCCCAGGGAGCCGCGTGGGGGGCAGAGCAGCAGCAGCCATGTGGGGCCAGAGTGGGGCTGGGGCTGGAGCCCTCTGGAGCCAGGTGCGGGGAGCAGCTGGGCAGAGTGTGGGGGTCCCTGGGCAGCGGGCCCAGCACAGGGAGACCCCACCAGTCAAGAGGCCTTGCAGGCCGCACTGGGAGGGGTATTGTAACCCCCGGGGGGGGAGGGGCCCTGCCACCTAGACCCTGAGGGCATGTGGCCACCGCCAGAGCGAGTGTGCGACCCGCGGCGTCCCTGCAGCATAGCCAGGGCCTGGCCAGGGGCCTGGGACGTGTGAGGAACAGACTGTGAACTGCCCTGACATTCCAGCCACAGCTGTTTGGGGTCCCCCGTGCCACAGAGCGGGGTGACGGCTTTTCCTTTCACCTTCCCCAGTTTCTCCTTGTTTTTAATGACTTGCTGTTTAATAACTTGTATTTGCTTTGAACTATATGCGATGATCAATGGGTCAGGGAAGCGTCCGGAGCAGAGAGAGTACCCCGGAGTGGAGACACCCGAGCCCTGTCCTAAGTACAACAACCAGATTGGGGGTCGAGCCCCAGGAATCCTGGGCCCAGCCTTGTCTGGGTTACGAGGACTCTGCCACACGAGAGTAGAAGGGGTGTCCTGGAGTCAGGCGGGCCTCTGGGTGAAGGGAGTGGGAGCGAGGACTCAGATCCTTTCGCCAGCCAATTCCACAGGGGTAGTGTATGAGCCAGGAAAGGTCCCCACGATAGCGGGACCATTCCCCCGCTTACATAGGCCTGGACACAGAATGCCTTTAGCTGTGGATTGCACTGCAGATCTGATTGGCTGTAAATCCTGGATACCTCTGGCAACATGAGACCGCATGAACTGGTCCTTTCCTATGGTCTGGCTCTGGTGAGGTAAGACTAAAAGGTCTTTTCACGGTTGGACCAGGACAGACTCTGGGGAGTGCATTATTCTCCTCAGCACTTCCATTCTGTAGTGCCCTGACAGCAAGATCCCAGGTGAAGGTGTGGGTTACTCTCCCTGGCAGGGTCAGGTTTTCTGTTCAGTTTTTAATGACTGAAATGCTTTTCTCTTCTTTGTAACCTAGGCACATGGTTGGACTCCAATCGCAGAGCGGAAGCAGAAAATAGTCACCATTCCCCGGAGATGCCCAGCTAAAGAGGGAACTTTTCAGTAAGAGCTCCCTGCTGGTTCACACATGCATGTAGACAGCGTCCATGTGGGTGTCTGTCAGTGAGGTTTCTCTGTCTGTTCTGTCAAATGTTTGCCTACTTGTTTTCCGGCTGGTGCCGGCTGAAAGGATTTCGTATCCGAGGAAGGACGTATGCTCCTGCTTAGCAAACAAACAAAGCAGCACATTTCATGTCCAGATTATATTTAGTCGTAAATCAACATTCTGATGGTTCCCCACCAAGGAAAGTTACCCCGTCTTTAGGAAAATGACTGAAGTACGAATGCCAAACACAATTCCAATAGAGGATTCAAAGCAAGGTTTTCTGCATGGTGATTAAAGGCTTTAATTTAAATCAGTCCACCCTGAGGTGAACAATTAAGAGTTGTTATCTTCACTGAAGGCAGTTGAGGTCTAAGCCCTTGGTTCTGTCTGAATGGAAATTCGTTCCATTTACTAATCCGGTTTCAGGAGCATTGTGTGGGGTGCAAGGAGAGGCCAGTGCCATGAGGACAGATGGCTTTGGATGTAAAGGTCGCCGGCAGCACCTGTAACACCTCCCCCCCAACGTGCCCTCGCTTGTCCTGGCTCTGGAGCTGCGGCTGGAGCGGGGCTCGGGTCAAACCCTTTGGCGCTGAAGCCCAGTGTTGACATCTCGCTCTCGGGGGCCCAGACTGACCCAGCCACAATCCACGCGCGGGGGGAGGGGGCGAGCTCTGTCTCCCGTGGCCGTGGGGAGCGTCTCGGGGAGAAGCGGATGCTTGCATTGGGATTTTACACAAAGACCTTTCAGAAGAGCCCTAGACGGTGTCTGAGCTGGCTCGGATGAGGCAGCAAGGGGCAACGCAGCCTAAGCCAGTGAAACTGCCAATCCCCCAGGGAGCAGTGGAAGCAGGTCCAAGCCGCAGCAAAGAGCGGTTCCTGCCGGGAGACGGGAAGCAGGCAGATTGCAGCTCTGTGGGACAGAGAGTGTCTGTTTGTTCTGTATGTGGACGGCACCTGGCACAATGGGGCTGGTCCCTGAGTGGGGCCTGTACACAATGCTAATAAAAGAAGGGGATTTGTTGGATTACTCTAAATCCCGAGTGGAAAGGTGGAGGTGACATGGGCAAGCCCTGGACAGATGGGATCTGCCCAACCAGGGCAGCATGTGCAGGACGGGGAAGGGGAAAGGCCATTGGAAGTGTTTCCACAAAAGCAAAAAAATCAGGGAACCAGCCCAACCATGGTGGAGTGAGGCTGTTCCCTGGGCTAGATCTCCACAGACAGCAGTCATGGGCAGGCTGGGAGGGATGGCCTGGATTCACGTTGGATTGGCTCCAGTGTAAATGAGACGAGAATTGTCCCAGAAGGGCCCAGGTACAAGAGTGACAGACACTGTAGGTGGAGCCTGTGAATAAAAAAATTAGGTGCATTATAAAACAGTAGTAAAATAATCCCCCTGCTCCCCTTCTCCTGATGGGTGACCCCAAGTCTGACCTTGTACCTGTCCATGGGGCATCATCACTGAATGGGGGAGCTGTTAATGAGGCACCACAGGGATTGGCTGTAGCCCCCTCACTATTCAACTTTGTAATTAACCATCTGGAAGTAAATATAAAATCACTGCTGATAAAGTCTGTGGCTAACACAGCTTGGAGGAGTGGTAAATAATGCTAATGATGGGGCAGTTGTACAGAGCAGCCTGGATAGTTTGATAAAATGGGATTAGTAAAACAAATGCAGTTTAATACAGCCAAAAGCCAGGCCCTATAGCTGGGAACGGAGGCTGGTGGCCACACCTAGAGCCTAGGGAACCGTAGCCTGGAAAGCAGGGACTATGAAAAGGATTTAGGGTCACAGAGGACAAACAGCTGAACCTGAGCTTCTGTGAGCTGCTTTCAGGTTAAGCCTGCAGCTTTGGGCAAGTAATTCAGACCCTGGGTCTGTGTTGGAGCAGACGGGCGTGTCTGGCTCAACAAGACAGGGTTCTGGGGTCCTGAGCTGCCAGGGCAGGAAAGCAGGGGCAGAAGTAGTCTTGGCACATCGGTTGGCAGCTCCCAAGGGGCTTTCTGTGATCCAACCCGTCACAAGGGACAAAACACTCCAATCCCTCCTGGTGGGAGGAGCCAGGTTTGCTCTTCAAATTCTGTCCTTGGTAGATGTCCAGGTCTGGGAATGTCCCACAACAGCATTTCTAATGGGAAGCTGGCTGCAGAACAATTAAACTGCTGAGAGCTCCTATGCAGGTGGGGTGGGAATTCAGTCTCTGTGTTCTGTCAGTGCAGCTAGAGCAATAGGAAAACCTCACCAGTCACTGTAGCAACTGCCTACTCCAAAGTACTACAGGAGCATTTTAAGTGTAGACAGCCTGAGAGTGAGACCAGATCTACCTCCAGTTGGCACTAGGGATGCGCCAGCACTGAGACTACAGCAATGACAACAGTTCAATGCTTCCGGAGTTGGCACGGAGATTCAAATCTACGTGGGAAGCCCCAAGGGATTTCTAGTCCAGCACCTTAACCCCTCAGCCACAGCTACCTGATGGCCACTGGCTTCCCTACACTATGATTTTCTTAGTGAATTATCACTTCACATTGTTTGCTCAGACCAGCCTCCCCGGCCCACTCACTGCTGTGCGGGGCTGTAAGTGTGTCCATTGCTGGACAGCAGGAATTCCTGCCCATTTCCCTTCCGGCTGGAGCAGGATTGGAGTGTGTTTGTGTTAATGACATTGCTGTAGAATGTTGTTCGCTCCCCATCTTGACAATTCAGACAGTCCCTTTCCCATTCAGATCTCCAGCATTTCGTTCCAATAGCAGGGGTCCGGTTTTCTCTGGGGCACTGACATGTTTCAGGGGGTTGGTGAGTGAACTCAGCCTTGCATTCCATCCTTGACGGGGCGGGACAAGGGTGGTCAGTTTTGTTGGGCCAGCAAGTTGGCAACCCTAGATCCAGGGGAAACAAACACCCAACGAGGCTGGCCAGGGGCAGGACATCATCTTGGAGGGGAGGGGTGGGGGTGGCAGTGACATCACAAAGGCCTGTTGCAGGAACTTGGCCTATTGGGCAAAGGTGGTGGGGAGGGGGTGACCTCACAGAGAGACCCTGACATCAGCCGTGCAGGACAGAGGTGCAGGGCCAGGCCAGTCTCTGAGACCCCCCCGGCTTTGCTGCCGCAAATCTCCTTCACGAGGTCTCTCCTCGAGGACTGAGAGAGAATTAGGATTCACGGATGTGAGCATGGGGAGGAACCTCTGTGGAGTTTTCTCCTTTCCTACCACTGATTATGCCGAAAACAAACTTCCCTTTTCCAAGGTAAGAGGCCCAGAGAGGTTTGGAACCTGTTCAGTCTGATCCCCCTGGTGCAGGCAGCATTCTAAACCCAGAAAACACTGGCTTAAGGTGGCCGAATTTGATTTCCTGCCTAGGACTTTGACGCTTAGAATCCCTGGGGACATTGGGGTTTATCCTTTTTGGTTTCCCTTTTCCTCTTTCCTCCCTCCTCTTCTCTTGCTTCTTTTTCCCCTTTCCCCGGCTTCCCTCCCTCTACCAAGAAGGGGTGTGTGTGTGGAGTGTGGATGGGGTGGGGGGTGCCCTCATTGCGGGAGGTCCTCACAAAGAGGTGAGGCTGGGTCTGAGAGTGATCCCCTCTGATGGTGACCTGGGCCGTCCTTTGGGACATCTGGTGAGACCTCTCAGCCTCCCGCCCCTCAGAGTCTCAGTGCTGATTGGCCGAGCAGGGGGCTATCGCCAGCGAGGAGACTCAGGTCCTTTTGGCCTCTTTTCAGATCAGGCAAATAAGTCACAACCAATCCAATGTATGGGATTAATCTTGCTGCTTCTCTCCATTAATTGTCTCTTAGCAGGTCATGATTTCCTCTAATGGTCTAGGTCTTCTAAAATACTTGCTGAATAATTCCTATGAACCACTGTTGGTCTGTAGCTCACTTGAGAGCACTTTATTCTGATCAGTCACTGTACGAAATTCAAGATGTCTCAGATAGGTTGAAAGTCAGGAGCAGTGTTTCCTCACATTTTTTATGTCCGTGTGCGGAATGAATTTTGTGATGTGCACCAATATGTGCAATTTTGTTATGTGACACATCACCTGTATATTGCTGCACATCACAAAATTCATTCTGCACATGGACGGTGTGTGGCAGGGGTGAGGCTGAAGGGTTCAGAGTGTGGGAGGGGGCTGAAGTAGGGCAGAGGGTTGGGGTGTGGGCTGTGGGGTGGGGCTGGGAATGAGGGGCTCAGGGCTAGGGCAGAGGGTTGGGGTGCAGGGGGTGAGGGCTCTGGCTGGGGGAGTGGGCTTTGGGATGGGGCTAGGAATGAGGGGCTCAGGGCTAGCTGATTCAAGAAGTTGTTGACAGATGGATAGTACGCGTCTATCAGCTCCTGGGTTCACTAGCCGTTGTCAACCAAGCAAGTTGGCAGACTGAAGGCAGGGCAAGAATGCTGAACCAGAACGGTCTTTGCTCTTGTCACACATGACATCACAATAAACTTATGCATACACACACAGACATACAGACAGAGGCTGGTACCATTAGCAACAGGAATTTTGATTTCTGGGAGGGGCTGCACAAAGGACTGATACTTTGCATGTACAGAATATATCACATTGTACTTGGGGAGTCACAAAGTAGTTTACAAACTTGAATTCCAGGAGCCTGACAGCTGCCCTGAGCAGGACCAGGTGAAGGTGGGGCTGTACTGAGGGGTCTGCGAGCTGCAGCGGGACGAGCTGGACTGGGTTTCGCTCTGGTGGAGCAGGTGAGAGGGTCTGGGGGCCAGTGCTTTGGGGGAGGGGCTGTCACCCCAGTGGCCGAAGCCCGGAGCACTGACCCCCTCACCCCTCTTGTGGCTGAAGTCCAGAGCCCCCACCTCCCTCCCTGCCCTCCTGTGGATGAGTCGCAGAGCCCAGAGCCCCCACTCCCCTCCACCTCCCCAGCGGCTGAAGCTTGGAGCCCTGATCTCCCCCCCATGGCAGCCGAAGACCAGGTCTCTTCCCTTCATCTCTCTTGGTGGCTTGAGCCTGGACACAAGCCCGGAGTCCTCCCTCCCCACCTCCGCCCTGGGTGCTATAACCCGGATCCTGGAGTCTCTACCCAGTTGTGGGAGACCAGAGCCCCAAACCCAGCGCTCCCCCTCCATAGATCAAGCCTGGAGCCCTGAGCCCATCCCCACCCCCGGGAGTTGTTTCGGAAGATGATACACGCCTATGTAGGGCCCTATGAAATCTCTTTTATTATTGGGGATTTTCCAATTTAGTATTTTCTGAGTTTTGTCCTTTCCATTTCTTAAAAATTAATTCCGTCTTTATGGTTTTTGTGTTAATCACAATTGTTTGATACACTGACCACAGTTAAGTAGCTTTACTATAAATGCACACATATGTTCAGAAATGGCTTGCAAGGGGAGAAACTGATTTTACTAAAAGAATCCTACAATTTAAACAAAACTTCCTGCAGATGCCCAGAGTACGGTAAAAGTGACATTTTTAACTCAGCTTTTAAAGTAGCCGTAAGTAACACGACCAACTGACATTGCTGAACAGTGACACTACAGTCCACAGCAGTGTCTGTGTGCATGGGGGAGGGAGGTTGTGGGGGGAGTGGAGTGTGTGTGTGTGTGTGTGTTGGGGGAGAGTATGTATGGGTGTGATGGGGAGTGGGGGAGGAGTGTGAGTGTGTGGGTGGAAGTTTATGGGGCGCAGTGGAGGTGAGTGTGTGGGGGTGGGGGGGCGGAAGTTTGTGGGGGCAGTGGAGGTGACTGTGTGAGTTGGGGGTGTGTGTGCGTGGAAGTTTGTGGGGGCAGTGGAGGTGAGTGTGTGGGTGGGGTGGGGGTGGGTGAAAGTTTGTGGGGGCAGTGGATGTGAGGGTAGGGGGTGGAAGTTTGTGGGGGCAGTGGAGGTGAGTGTGGGGGGGGTGGAAGTTTGTGGGGGCAGTGGAGGTGAGTGTGACTGTGTGTCTTGGGGCAGTCAGGAGGCCGGGGGTCCCGTCCTCCGTGTGAGCTGGAGCTGCCTGAGCAGGGCTGAGCTGAGCTGAGAGAAGCAGCCCAGGGAGCTCTGTCTCCCGTGGCCGTGGGGAGCGTCTCGGGCAGAAGCGGATGCTCCGCCCCCCGTGAGCGCACCGGCCCCGGGTGCAGCGGGGGGACCGGGACCGAGGACAGCGACGCCCCGGGGCCGGGCGGGGATGTCCTAGGGCTGAAAGTGCCACTTAGACCTGACCGGGAACCGCGGCTGAGCGGCCCCGGGCTCCCGAGCCGGGCGGTTCGGTTCGGTGCGGTGCGCCCCGGGGTGCGCGGGCCCGAACCGACCTCCGCGGGGGACGGGCACCCCGCTGTGCCCCGGCCCTGCCCCCAGCCCCGCCCCGCTCTGCAGCGGCCCCGCCCCCAGCCCCGACCCAAGCTCTGGCCCGGCCCCGGGCCCTGTCCCGCCCCGCTCTACCCCGGCCCCGCCCCTACTCCAGCCCCGCCCCGCTGTGCCCCGGCCCCGCCCCTGCTCCAGCCCCGCCCCGCTGTCCCCGGCCCCGCCCCTACTCCAGCACCGCCCCGAGCCCCGCTCCGCTGTGCCCCGGCCCCGCCCCCTGCCCCGCCCCGTGCCGCGTCCATGCTCCAGCCCCAGCCCTGCCCCGCTGTGCCCCGGCCCCGCCCGCAGCCCCGCCCCGCTGTGCCCCAGCCCCGCCCCTGTCCCGCCTAGCTCTGCCCCTCCCCCGCCTCCACTCCAGTCCCTGCTCCGACCCCGCCCCCAGCCCCGCCCCGCCCCGGCAACGCGGCCCCGCCCCCAGCCCCGGCACTGCTCCAGCCCCGCCCCGCTGTCCCCCGGCCCTGCCCCGGCCCCGGCTAGTTCTGCTCCTGCCCCGCCTCCAGTCCAGTCCCTGCTCCGACCCCGCCCCAAGCCCCGCCCCGCTCGGCCCCCGCCCCTGCCCCGCCCCCAGTCCCGCCCCGCTCGGCCCCGGCACCGCCTCCCCCGGGGCTTGGCCACTGCCCTGATCGCTCTGCCCCACCCCCCAGCCGCCACATGCCCCGCCCACTGCCACCTCCTTTCGCCTCCCTAGCGCCGCCGCCTCTGAAACCCCTCTACCCAGGCCGAGGCCGGAAGCGGAAGTGAGTGCGGTGGTCAGGACGCCATTAGGAGAAGGTCAGAGGCGCCAGAGGGTGGCGTGGGGCGAGGAGGGGCTGTTGCGCGCTGCTGCTGCCAGCCCTGGTGCATTCTGGGATTCCTTCTCCCTCCCAGCGAGTGTCTCCTGTTCCACCCACCCCGACCCTCACCTCCACTGCGCCCACAAACTTCCACCCACACACACACTCACCTCCACTGCCCCCACAAACTTCCACCCACCCCCCACCCACACATTCACCTCCACTGCGCCCACAAACTTCCACCCCCCCACACACACATTCACCTCCACTGCGCCCACAAACTTCCACCCACAACCCCCGCACATACACACTCACCTCCACTGCCCCCACAAACTTCCACCCACCCACACACTCACCTCCACTGCCCCCCACAAACTTCCATGCCCACCCCCACCCACACATTCACTGCCCCCACAAACTTCCACCCACACACACCCCCACCTTCACCTCCACTGCGCCCCATAAACTTCCACACAAACACTCACACTCCTCCCCCACTCCCCATCACACCCATACATACTCTCCCCCAACACACACACACACACACACACACTCCACTCCCCCCACAACCTCCCTCCCCCATGCACACACACACTGCTGTGGACTGTAGTGTCACTGTTCAGCAATGTCAGTTGGTCGTGTTGCTTACGGCTGCTTTAAAAGGTGAGTTAAAAATGTCACTTTTACCGTACTCTGGGCATCTGCAGGAAGTTTTGTTTAAATTGTAGGATTGTTTTAGTAAAATCAGTTTCTCCCCTTGCAAGCCATTTCTGAACATTTGTGTGCATTTATAGTAAAGCTACTTAACTGTGGTCAGTGTATCAAACAATTGTGATTAACACAAAAACCATAAAGACGGAATTAATTTTTAAGAAATGGAAAGGACAAAACTCAGAAAATACTAAATTGGAAAATCCCCAATAATAAAAGAGATTTCATAGGGCCCTACATAGGCATGTACCATCTTCCGAAACAACTCCCGGGGGTGGGGATGGGCTCAGGGCTCCAGGCTTGATCGATGGAGGGCGAACTCTGGGTTTGGGGCTCTGGTCTCCCACAACTGGGTAGAGACTCCAGGATCCGGGCTATAGCACCCGGGGGGGAGGGAGGACTCCGGGCTTGTGTCCAGGCTCAAGCCACCAAGAGAGATGAAGGGAAGAGACCTGGTCTTCGGCTGCCATGGGGGGGAGATCAGGGCTCCAAGCTTCAGCCGCTGGGGAGGTGGAAGGGAGTGGGGGCTCTGGGCTCTGCGATTCATCCACAGGAGGGCAGGGAGGGAGGTGGGGGCTCTGGACTTCAGCCACAAGAGGGGTGAGGGGGTCAGTGCTCCGGGCTTCGGCCACTGGGGTGACAGCCCCTCCCCCAAAGCACTGGCCCCCAGACCCTCTCACCTGCTCCACCAGAGCGAAACCCAGTCCAGCTCGTCCCGCTGCAGCTCGCAGACCCCTCAGTACAGCCCCACCTTCACCTGGTCCTGCTCAGGGCAGCTGTCAGGCTCCTTGAATTCAAGTTTGTAAACTACTTTGTGACTCCCCAGGTACAATGTGATATATTCTGTACATGCAAAGTATCAGTCCTTTGTGCAGCCCCTCCCAGAAATCAAAATTCCTTTTGCTAATGGTACCAGCCTCTGTCTGTATGTCTCTGTGTGTGTGTGTGTATGCATAAGTTTATTGTGATGTCATGTGTGACAAGAGCAAAGACCGTTCTGGTTCAGCATTCTTGCCCTGCCTTCAGTCGGCCAACTTGCTTGGTTGACAACGGCTAGTGAACCCAGGAGCTGATAGATGCATACTATTCATCTGTCAACAACTTCTTGAATCAGCTATTTCCACAGCTTTTTGGAAGAAGATGAGATTTTACAAAAGGTAATTCCCAGATTCTTTTCCTGCTCCTTAGATCACACATGACAGGTTGTTGCCTCCTTCATAGATTCATAGATTCTAGGACAGGAAGGGACCTCGAGAGGTCATTGAGTCCAGTCCCCTGCCCTCATGGCAGGACCAAATACTGTCTAGACCATGCTGGACCCTCTCCAATTTCTCCACATCTTCCTTGAAATGTGGTGCCCAGAAATGGACACAATACTCCAGTTGAGGCCTAACCAGCGCAGAGTAGAGCGCAAGAATGACTTCTTATGTCTTGCTCACAACACACCTGTTAATGCATCCCAGAATCATGTTTGCTTTTTTTGCAACAGCATCACACTGTTGACTCATATTTAGCTTGTGGTCCACTATAACGCCCAAATCCCTTTCTGCCGTACTCCTTCCTAGACAGTCTCTTCACATTCTGTATGTGTGAAACTGATTGTTCCTTCCTAAGTGGAGCACTTTGCATTTGTCTTTGTTAAACTTCATCCTGTTTACCTCAGACCATTTCTCCAATTTGTCCAGATCATTTTGAATTATGACCCTATCCTCCAAAGCAGTTGCAATCCTTCCCAGTTTGGTATCATCTGCAAATTTAATAACCGTCCTTTCTATGCCAATATCTAAGTCGTTGATGAAGATATTGAACAGAGCCGGTCCCAAAACAGACCCCTGCGGAACCCCACTTGTTATACCTTTCCAGCAGGATTGGGAACCATTAATAACTACTCTCTGAGTACGGTTATCCAGCCAGTTATGCACCCACGTTATAGTAGCCCCATCTAAGTTGTATTTGCCTAGTTTATCGATAAGAATATCATGCGAGACCCTATCAAATGCCTTACTGAAGTCTAGGTATACCACATCCACCGCTTCTCCCTTATCCACAAGACTCGTTATCCTAGCAAAGAAAGCTATCAGATTGGTTTGACATGATTTGTTCTTTACAAATCCATGCTGGCTATTCCCTATCACCTTACCACCTTCCAAGTGTTTGCAGATGATTTCCTTGATTACTTGCTCCATTATCTTCCCTGGCACAGAAGTTAAACTAACTGGTCTGTAGTTTCCTGGCTTGTTTTTATTTCCCTTTTTAGAGATGGGCACTATATTTGCCCTTTTCCAGTCCTCTGGAATCTCTCCTGTCTCCCATGATTTTCCAAAGATAATAGCTAGAGGCTCAGATACCTCCTCTATTAGCTCCTTGAGTATTCTAGGATGCATTTCATCAGGCCCTGGTGACTTGCAGGCATCTAACTTTTCTAAGTGATTTTTAACTTGTTCTTTTTTTATTTTATCTTCTAAACCTACCCCCTTCCCATAGCATTCACTATGTTAGTCATTCCTTCAGACTTCTCGGTGAAGACCAAAACAAAGAAGTCATTAAGCATCTCTGCCATTTCCAAGTTTCCTGTTACTGTTTCTCCCTCCTCACTGAGCAGTGGGCCTACCCTGTCCTTGGTCTTCCTCTTGCTTCTAATGTATTGTGGAAGCAGAGAAAGAACGGACAGGAAGGGGATTGCAATGCATGACAGTTTGTTAGCAAGAGTTAGGCTAACTGTAACCCTAATAACGCGAGATTTGTAGAAGCGAGGATTGTGTGAGGCGAGTGGGAAAGAACTGTGTGAGAAGTTGTTGCGACCTTGTGTAGATAATATTGTATGTAGACTAGAGTCTAAACAAGTGAGGAAAATAAGATATCAGGATGACCTATGTATAAACAAAATGCAGCTGTTGCTCATTATTGTCTGTAACAAAAGGTATAAATGCTTGCTGTAATTGTTTACCTGGGAGAGACCTGCCTAGGAGGGGGAGACCCTGTGTCCTAGTGCACTCTCTCCCTCTATGCAATTGATAGAGAGAGAATAAAGTATCTGATTTTGCTGTACCCAACCAAAGAGTGAGAACTGTGTTTTTCTCCGACAGTATTGATAAAAAGGCTTCTTGTTTCCCTTTATTCCCGTAGCCAGTTTGAGCTCATTTTGTGCCTTTGCCTTTCTAATCTTGCCCCTGCATTCCTGTGTTGTTTGCCTATATTTATCCTTTGTAATCTGTCCTAGTTTCCATTTTTTATATGATTCCTTTTATTTTTTAGATCATGCAAGATCTCGTGGTTAAGCCAAGGAGGTCTTTTGCCACATTTCCTATCTTTCCTACTCAGCGGAATAGCTTGCTTTCGGGCCCTTAATAGTGTCCCTTTGAAAAACTGCCAACTCTCCTCAGTTGTTTTTCCCCTCAGTTTTGATTCCCCTGGGACCTTACCT
Organism: Emys orbicularis; assembly: GCF_028017835.1. Lineage (NCBI taxonomy): Eukaryota > Metazoa > Chordata > Testudines > Emydidae > Emys > Emys orbicularis. Next base: position 20,956 of record NW_027045181.1, read on the forward strand.
ATCAGCTCTCTGAGCTTAGCAAAATCCGCCTTCCTGAAATCCATTGTCTCTATTTTACTGTACTCCCTTCTACCCTTCCTTAGAACTGTGAACTCTATGATTTCATGGCCCTCCCATTCTACAACAACCCTCCCCAGCACCTCCCCCAAAATCCCCTACCTGAGCTGGATCCACCACAGCCATTTCCCTTCCCCGGCCCCTAGGAAGATGGGACGGTCTGGAGCAAAACGGGGTCGTTATTCTGCAGCCTGTCAGAGTGAGAAGGGAAATTCGGGAGGTTTCTGAATTAGTGTTAGCCCATTTCACACCCCGATTCCCCCAGGCTCTGTCCTTGCAGACAGACACTCTAGACTCTGCCATTCTGGGAGACGCCTCAGTGACGCTATTACAGCACAGACCCGACCTCTCCCCCAGGACTAAACCCACCAGACGCTATTACACTCTCCCAGGAACAGAGTCTCTGAGCCAAACGCCAGAAAAGAGCAGAATCAAAGGAGCCCCTTTGGGGGATCCCCCGACACTGTCCCCAGAACAGCCCATTCCCTCAGCAGCGCAGGGACCAGGCAGAGGCAGGAACTGGCTTTTTCTCTCTCTGCCCCTCCCCTCTCCCAGGAAAGTCACTGCCCCGGGGGGCTGCAGGGAATGGAGCTGGGCAAGGCTAGGTGCCCGGAACCTCCCTCCCCACTGATTGCTCCAGCTGCCCCGTCCAGTCTCTCCCCTCTCCCTCCTGCACGAAGAGCCGGTCACTGTCCTGCATTCCCGTGGGCGTTTCCTCGCCAATAGCTACAGCCACTGCTAACGGGGTGAGCCTGGGTGTGTTGGGCAGCAGTTCTGAGCCGCGCAGAAACTCTGGGGCAGGGATGGGGCGAGCAGGAGCCATTTCTGCAGAGTCACTTTCCAGCCTGGGCCCAGCACTTACCCCAGATCTCTCGTATCACCTGCAGTCTCTGGCTCAGGAGCTGATGCCAGCAGAGCCCAGGGGAGTGGGGGGAGGGTGTAAACTATTTCCCTGAATCAGGTCTCCTTCGGCAGCTCAGTCACCATTTCAGCTAGAGCAGAGCTGCGGTACCTGGGCACTGGGCCACCCGGGGCCTTTAACACCACAGCCCTGAGGAGGGGGTGCTGAGATGGACCATCCAGTGAGGAACACAAGTCCTTCTACCCTCCACCACACCCTAGTTTGGAACTGCTGCTGATGGCTCCCCCCATCCGTGGTAACTTTTATCCCCTCTGCCTCCCTCTATCTGGGGGTTTTCCCTTCTGCACCTACCTGGCAGGGCAGGCCGCCCCCCACCCCAGTCTGAACCCCTGAGCTTGTCCCAGTTTTGTCCCTCTGCCCATCCCTCCCCTCCGATTTCTCCCCTTCAGGGGGATATTCCCTGCCTTTGATTGCAGGGAGTAGATTCTGATGGCGCGTGAGGGCAGCAACTTGCAGATGTTACTGAGCATGTGAGAAGAACATTAGAAGATAAGGACGGCCAGACTGGGTCAGACCAAAGGTCCATCTAGCCCAGTGTCCTGTCTGCCAACAGTGGCCAGTGCCAGGTGCCCCAGAGGGAATGAACAGACAGGAATCATCCAGTGACCCATCCCCTGTTGCCCAATTCCCAGCTTCTGACAGACAGAGGTTAGGGACACATCTCTGCCCATCCCGGCTAACAGCAATTGCTGGACCTGTCCTCCATGAACCCATCTAGTTCCCCTTTGATCACAGGACCCTGCTCAGGAACAGTGAAGTTGCAAGTTCTAAAAGGAAACAGCTTCTGATACAAGGGCAGCTCCTCTTCCTCCTCCCCTCCCATGGGGATGAGCAGCCCCCACAACTGCCACTCTGCCCCAGCCTCCTTCAACCCATTGCCCCCTTCAGCCTCCCGCCAAATGTCCCCTTCCCCCCATCGCCCCCTTCAGCCTCCTCCTACTGCCCCCCATCGCCCCGTTCAGCCTCCCCCAACTGTTCCCTTCCCCTCACCGCACCTGGTCACCTTCAGCCCCCCGTTACCCTCTTCAGCCTCCGGCAACTTCCCCCCACTGCCCTGGCTCCACCACTCTCAGGTTCCCTTCTCCCCAACCATCTGCTCCCTTGCCATGGGTAAGAGGGGCAGAAAATGCTTTTGAAAAAACCTTTTGCAAAGTAAAAATAAAACAAACCAAACAACCCCCTCCCTTGCTTTGTGCTGGGTGCCCAGCTGTGGGCTTGTGTGTGTGTGTGGGGGGGGGTGTTCTGAGCACACTCTGTTCAGGGAAGGGGTGGAGTTGGCCAAAGGGGCAGGTGGAATCTTTAGCAGAGAATTCCTTTCTCCATTCTGTTAGCTAAGCATTGCTGTTAAATGTCAGCCGACGAATGCAGCATTTGAAGCAATCTGACTCTAAATCCCCTGCCCTCTCGATTGCTGCAGTTCTCACACCCTCTGCTCTTGTGATGTCATCACATGACATGGTGTCTTATTCCCATAGTGTCTTATATATTAGCGAGGACCATAGTTTATAAGGTAAAAACTGAAGCATAACTCCTTCCCTTCCCCGTTTTGACTTAGGAAAAATAAATCCTGTCCCCTCCCCCAGCCCCAGCCCAGCCCCACCAGAGCTGCTGCGGCCAGGAGACAGGTGCTCTCTCACCTGGCCCTGAGCTGCTGTGGTGAGAGAGGGCTGGGGGGAGTCCTCTCTCCCTCGGGCAACCTGCTCCCCAAACCCCGCATTCCGAGCCCCAGCCCAGAGCCTGCATCCCCAGCCGGAGCCCTCACCCCCCTGCACCCCAACCCTCTGCTCCAGCCCTGAGCCCCTCATTCCCAGCCCTACCGCAGAGCCCACACCCCCAGCCGGAGCCCTCTCCCCCTGCACCACAACCCTCTGCCCTAGCCCTGAGCCCCTCATTCCTAGCCCCATCCCAAAGCCCGCACCCCCAGCCAGAGCCCTCATAAGAACATAAGAAAGGCCGTACTGGGTCAGACCAAAGGTCCATCTAGCCCAGTATCTGTCTACCGACCGTGGCCAATGCCAGGTGCCCCAGAGGGAGTGAACCTAACAGGCAATGATCAAGTGATCTCTCTCCTGCCATCCATCTCCATCCTCTGACGAACAGAGGCTAGGGACACCATTCTTACCCATCCTGGCTAATAGCCATTTATGGACTTAGCCACCATGAATTTATCCAGTCCCCTTTTAAACATTGTTATAGTCCTAGCCTTCACAACCTCCTCAGGTAAGGAGTTCCACAAGTTGACTGTGCGCTGCGTGAAGAAGAACTTCCTTTTATTTGTTTTAAACCTGCTGCCTATTAATTTCTTTTGGTGACCCCTAGTTCTTGTATTATGGGAATAAGTAAATAACTTTTCCTTATCCACTTTCTCAACATCACTCATGATTTTATATACCTCTATCATGTCCCCCCTTAGTCTTCTCTTTTCCAAACTGAAGAGTCCTAGCCTCTTTAATCTTTCCTCATATGGGACCCTCTCTAAACCCTTAATCATTTTAGTTGCTCTTTTCTGAACCTTTTCTAGTGCTAGAATATCTTTTTTGAGGTGAGGAGACCACATCTGTACACAGTATTCGAGATGTGGGCGAACCATGGATTTATATAAGGGCAATAATATATTCTCAGTCTTATTCTCTATCCCCTTTTTAATGATTCCTAACATCCTGTTTGCTTTTTTGACCGCCTCTGCACACTGCGTGGACATTGTCGGAGAAAAACTGAGTTCTCACTCTTTTGTTTGGGTACAGCAAGTCAGAAGCTTTATTCACTCTCACAATTGTGCAGAGGGAGAGAGCCAAGCAGGTCTCTCTCCCTGATACCTAATTACAACAAGCATTTATACCTTTCATTACAGAAAATAATGAGGGACAGCTGCATTTTGTTATACATAAGCCATCTTGATATCTTATTTCTTAATTGTTTTGACTCTTGCCAACATACAATATTTCCTATACCTTATCTACACAAGGTCTTCTACACCTTATCTATACAAGGTCACAATAACTTCTCACACAGTACTTTCTCACCCGCCTCACACAATCCTCGCTTCTACAAATCTCGCGTTATCAGGGCTACAGTTAGCCTGACTCTTGCTAACAAACTGTCATGCATTGCAGTTCTTTTCTGACAGTTCTTTTTCTGCTTCCACAACCCCCCCTTTTGTACTTCTAGTACAACAAACATTCTCAAACCTCTATTTGCATCAAGTCCTGGACTTCAGATTCTACATCAGATGTTTCAGTCTTAGGAGTTCTGATTGGATGTAATGACAATGCATGATTAGCATGAACATGAAAGGTATTACTATTATTACGTCTTTTACAACAACAATAACATAATCCTAAGCTAACTAATAACAATACAAGCAATAACATTCCCATAGCAATACTATAATGGGGTTGTTGTACAGCCTTAGTCACAAAGCACAATACATCATACTTAGTACATAAAGTGGATACTCTATAAGCTGTCTGAAAGGCATACTTTTCAACTTGATATATGTTTTGAAGCATGTGAATTTGCCCTTGTACTTCAGAGATTTTCTGAATCTCTGGTAACAGTGAAAACAAATTCTGAAATCTATCAGGTACTAAACTAGTCCAATTAAAGGGTATCTGGAACCTAAGGGCTATTTGGAAAGCTCTATCTGCAGGCCAGTAAATAATATGATTGCCTGCAGTAGTAGTGAGATTTAAAATGTATGTCTTGTAATGTGGTGTCATTAACATACACACAGCTATTATTAGCTTGAAAAAGTAAGTGTCCTGTCAGGGTAGTTCCTTGTCCCCTACCCTCCCAGCAAACGTAGTCATAAACAGTGACAACTTCTCCTGGCTCCAGTTTACGGTTACACTGAAGCTGTGGGGGTTCTAATGGCCAAAATGTCCACTGACTTCCTAACCCCATCCAAATGTGAGGTGTAATCCCAGGAGCACTGACTAAAAATCGATTGGGCATATCAGGTGGTCTAATTTCCCAGATGTCTCGGTGAATTATCCAATCCCACATGCATCCTCCCCATGGACCCGGCAGGATACGGTATGTGGGAGCCCACACCCCCTTTACCGGTCCATATGCTTGGAAGGAGCACTGAGAACGTCCGCACTTCCATCCAGAAAGTTTCCAAGTAAGTCTCCATGGCCACAGATCAGATGGTACTCCTGATGTGTCTGTAAGGGCAGTGGGCCAAGCCTGATGTTCTAGATCATTCCGAATGGACATCAGCTGGTCATTCAGGAAATCCTGAGTCTCTGAACATGCTAGATCCCACTGCAATGCCTTCCCAGCCTCAGTGATATTCAGTACCATCTCTCTTAGCAACTTCTGGGTCATAGAACTAAGGGCGGAAATAACATGTAACTCACCAACTCCAGCCTGTACCTGGGTTAGTTGTGCTCCAGAAACAAGGCCAATGGCCTTCTCTAGTTGGCCCAATTTCCATTTGTTTTCCATTCAATTGTTTGCTCATATACATTATCCTGAACTTTAAAGAATAATTTCTCTGAACAAAATTTCAGTAAATCACTAAGATGTGAAAGCCTTGGGCAATGGGTTTCATTGGAATATACAGTACGGTTTGTATCTGGGTAAGTTACAGTGGTGGTGGCAGGGGTCAAGGGACTAGTGGGTGTAGTCCTAGTGGTGGCAAGGCGGTTTTGATATTCATCTTCTGAAAGCCAATTAGGAAGGGCAGTGCATCCTGAAGGTACCTGTCCATAAGCACAAAGTCCTGCCCCTGGAAAGAATCCACCCCACCACTGGACCCCGCATTCCCAGGAACGGTCCCCACAGTTCCCTCCTTGCCAATAAACGATGCTCCGTCTTCTCCACCAGGGCCAGTTCTTAATGTCTTTTGTAGTCAGGAATTCCTGGACTTTGGTGGTTTCAGCAGAGCGAGTGTTTCTTCTTTTCTTCTTCAAAAGCAGTTGTGATTCACCATAGTGCAGGGGAGAGGTTACTAGCACTTCACCCTGTACTGGTGTGATTCCTGTAAAAGAATTCAAAGGCATTGTAGATCTGTCAGTGGACAAGGGAGAGGTTACTAGCACTTCACCTTGTCCTCCTTCCCTGCTGTCCAGGAGGCACAGCAGAGCTAGCAGGAGAAATAGGCTGATCAGCAGCTGGAGAATCCTCTCCAGGTGGAGGGGTCTTTTTGCAGTGAGAAGCATGGTTCCAGGTGGGCAGTCCTTGGCACTTTACAGCGGTGTTGGTGGTTAACAGGACTTGGAAAGGGCCTTTCCAGCATGGAGCCAAAGCAGTCTTTCGTTGATGGACTTTACATAGACTCAGTCTCCTTGTTTCAATGAATGGCAGGGCTGCTAGGGTCTTTGGGTAGCACTTCTTTTATCTGTGAGAAAAGAAACCTAACACATTTCATTAATGCCTGGCAGTGTTTTGCAGATATCATAGTTGTTGGGCACATTCAGGCCCCCCCTTTTCTTGGCTGTCAGCCAAGTCTTAGCTGTGGGTAGTATCCTTGGATGGGGCCAACGTCTTATCTTTGGACTGAGCTTGCTAGCTATTTTTTCCTCAGTTAACTCATTCTGTTCTTTTTCCTTCTCCCCTTCTTGGCTTCTTTTAACCTACAAAGGAAACTTCCACTCTTCACTCATACACCTTTTCCCAACAATGAACACATACACATTGCCATTATACAGTACATTAGTCTTATTATTCAATGTATGCCATGTACACTCTTCCAGTAAAATAACTTTATTACAGAGCTTTGGAGCAACAAACCAGGACAAGCACACCCACTTTTGAGGAGTTCACTCGGTACAACCTCAGGTGTCCAATAGCTTTCCTCCCTCCCCAGCCCTCTGGCTAGAAATCTGAGGTAGCCAGAAGGATCCCATGGGCAATATGGGGAGTGGGTTAACCTTCCATGTCCTTGCTTCCAAAGACTGTTGGTATGCAAATTTTAACAACAATTTTTTTCAATTAAAAATCTGGCCAATGAAGTTTCTTTTTCTTACTTAAGCAACTGTATTAGACTTTAGTATATCACATTTTCCTGATTTATCCAAACACTTTTTGTATTCCAAGTTGAATAAAACAAGTATCTGCTTTTTGATTTAACCCTTCTATTTAATTTTGAACTAGACTGTCTTATGAAATTATTAAACCCAACAATTCTGGCCACAAGACAAACACCACAAGACAGGACAAAGAACACAAAAATAATTCCTATTGTACCAGTAAATGCATGGTACATTGAATGCTGTTCAGCTGGCATCCGTTTTCTCTGATGATCTGAAAGACAAAAGAACAGAGGTCTACCCCTTCTGGGTAGTCAGTCATTGCTTAAAATATTTCCTTGTATTTGTTTCATAGGCAGCCCAGGTTTCAGTGGCTTCTACCTTATTAGTTAGAAAATTGCATTAATACAGATGCTTTCTGGCTTGCTTCCAGATCCAAAGCTATCCACAGCTTAAAGATTCTTACTTTAAAAGGGACACAATTAACTTTCCCAGACTTTTGATTGCCTTTTACTTCTAGCTCCTGCTTTCAAACACCCAGTGATCTGAAAAAGACAACACAACCTATATTGGTAGGTTTGCATTTCTTTTACCTCTGCTACAATATACACTGCACATGTTCTGGGGAAAATGCACATCCTCTCCACAATTCAATTTCCATAACACTAGCCACATCAATTTCTACACAAGGTGTAACTGTTTCTTTTGTGCTTACAAAATCTCCATGCACCCCTAGTAAAGTGACAGCTCGACCACACAGAGCCAGGGGCACTGTCCTTCTCTATCTTTTTACCAGATCTTTTATCTGCTATTTTGTTACCCAAAAACAAATTCAAATCTTTTATTCTCCTGGCTTTGACTACCCTGCTGCAGCCACAACCTTTGGTCTTTAGTTAAAACATTTTAAATCTTGTAAAGCATTAAGTCACCTTAAGGATTAAATGCTAAACACCATATTAAACAACACTAGTTTCCTGTGTCTGGCAAAAGTATTTTCGGTTTTTGCAACTTTAAAACAATACCAATTCATCTCAAACTTATAAAACACAGATTGTACACAGCAGGAGTGTTTTTCAGCAAATTAGACTAACGTATTCATAGTCGAATAATTCCACTTAAATAACCTCTTGCCTGAATTACTTACAGACATTCCTACCAAGTTTCACTGCTTGATTCCCTCTAGCAACTACAGAGTTAACTTTTCACTCTCTTTTCTTAAATCACTTGCTTGTCTCCCAAAACGACACCCAATCAACTCAGATTTTACCATTCAATTATTGTCCTGGGGATTTGAAATCCCCATGCTTATAATTACTTACTCTTTTCCTTCCACTATGCCCTCAAAGTTTCCAACCTGTTTTCCAATCTCTCTATCTATTGCCTGCCCGCTTGGGCCCAATCCTGCTTTTCTCGCTGAACCGTCCCTTCCATGGGCACCGGCTTTTTCCCTACCAATTTAGATAGGAGGGTGGGCTTCTCAACTAGCCCCCACCCTTCCTGGTCTCTTCTCTTAAACATTCTTACTCACAAGGCTACCCGAGTCCTCCCTCGTGAGGCTTGCCACTTGGGCAAAACGCATGGCCCATTGGCGTTTAACTATTCAATTTTCTCTTGTGGCAAACACACTGCTGTTACAGCATATGCAAACACAAATGGTTAAATTCTGACAAGTCCCTGAAGGACCGGTACTTGCTTAGCCAGTGCTTCCTTTTCTGCCTGGAAGTCCTGTCTCAAGGCTTGCAACTTGCCCTGGGCATAGGTTTGAGTTGCTGCCTGGTTCATGATCTATGCTCTTAATTGCTCAATTCTAGTTATCAAGTACACAACTCTTCCTATTACTCCAACTTCTCTATTGCCCAGTCCTGCTACGACTGGGGTAGATCCACCTGACACCCTTCCCGATCAACCGGGGTGGAGAGAGGAATGCTAAATCCCTCTCCGGTTCTCAGACTTACTGCGGCTGAGAGTAGGCACACTTTCATACTCACACACGTATGTCCAGACTGGCCACGTCTGTGTATAACGTTGAGAGAAGGTGCTGTGCAATCTCCAACTTGCTTCCTCTCTTGGGAGGGCAGTTCTTTTACACCCTGAGGTCTCCTGGGGCGTCTTTTCAGTGATTCCAGTCCAGGCCGGCTGCCTGTGGCTTCTTCAGCGTCCCCAAACCACGCCGGCTCCAGGGTCGCAAAGGCAGACTGTTGGATCTCACTGGACAGTTAAGCTTTGCAAATGTAATCTCAGCACTGTAACTTGTATTGCCTTTGGTTTGACTATGTCTATATTTTTTCACAGCCAGCTGGGGCCGAAAGCAGTTTTTCTTTGTACTTAGCCTGGTCTGCATTGATTCTTGACCTTGAACGCAGATTAACTTTCTTTATCTCTGGACCAAGCTGAATTTCAAATTAACCCGTTCCTTTCCTCAATAGACAAATTGCTCCCATTGTGTGTCAGAGGCTTTCTTTTTTGGTGATTAAAAGCTCCTCTGAGATGTATGATCTTATCTAGATTGAAGGTACCTTCTAGTGGGCATTGTTTAGATGAATTTTCACGCGTGTAATGATTCCAATTCTCTAACTACCTGCAGGTTTTAAGACCATAATGTACGTACATGAAATAAGCTGGGGTACCCTTAGGGGGTGAGAGGGAATCCTTAGACTGTCCCCCACCCATTTTCCAATCACACACACAGGGAGGAGGATGCCCTGTCCGCGCTAGCGGCATATAAACTAAGGATCTCTCCCTACAGGGTATTCACACAGGAAAGACTAACGAGGATAGCCATGACCTCCTACACCTCCCTTCAGCAAAGAGCGTCGGCTAATCTCAGAGAGACGGCGCCGCTTACTCTGTTGCATCCAGTGAGATGGTCAGACTGTCAGTGGCTCACACAGAGAGGAAAAGGGGAGGGAAGATGGGTTCACACACTCCTAGACCCAGGCAGCCTCCTCGCCGGACGATGCCAGGCCGAGTTAGCGTACCGTGGGTCGGATCTCCTAAAAGATCCTCTAGTTACCGGGCTTGCGTTAGAGTAGTTCTGGTCACGAGCCAAAAGACTTCGCAGAGTACTCTGGGCGTCTTCCGGTAACACTCAATTCACACTGGTGTACACACACACACACACACACACACACACACACACCAAGGCCTTACTCCAGGTACTATTCCCAAGTACCTCAGGTACTATTCCCAAGTACCTCGATGCATCACTCGAGGCGGTAAAAACCCCTCTTGAGGCGGTAAACAACCCCTCTGTCCGGACTATGAGGCGGTAAAAACCCCTCCTGCTGAGGCGGTAACAACCCCTCAACACAGGTGCAATCCTATGCACCTCGCATATGCATACAGGGGGCGGCAAACAATTCCCCTACGCCGCTCAGCATCTGACCTTGCTGCACAGTCAATAAGTTCGGATGGCGTGAGCCCAACAGGGACAGACGGCCCCACGGACAGTCCTCCTCCGACACCCCAATAGAGATTTCAAAAGGTCTCCTACCTCTATTGTGGCGCCATGGGGTTCGAAGGGGAACGATCCGTAGTAACTGCCGGTGCCTCTGAGGGCGTTGCCATCCCGGACGAGCCCCCAAATTGTCGGAGAAAAACTGAGTTCTCACTCTTTTGTTTGGGTACAGCAAGTCAGAAGCTTTATTCACTCTCACAATTGTGCAGAGGGAGAGAGCCAAGCAGGTCTCTCTCCCTGATACCTAATTACAACAAGCATTTATACCTTTCATTACAGAAAATAATGAGGGACAGCTGCATTTTGTTATACATAAGCCATCTTGATATCTTATTTCTTAATTGTTTTGACTCTTGCCAACATACAATATTTCCTATACCTTATCTACACAAGGTCTTCTACACCTTATCTATACAAGGTCACAATAACTTCTCACACAGTACTTTCTCACCCGCCTCACACAATCCTCGCTTCTACAAATCTCGCGTTATCAGGGCTACAGTTAGCCTGACTCTTGCTAACTGTCATGCATTGCAGTTCTTTTCTGACAGTTCTTTTTCTGCTTCCACAACATCTTTAGAGAACTATCCACGATGACGCCAAGATCTTTTTCCTGACTCGTTGTAGCTAAATTAGCCCCCATCATGTTGTATGTATAGTTGGGGTTATTTTTTCCAATGTGCATTACTTTACATTTATCCACATTAAATTTCATTTGCCATTTTGTTGCCCAATCACTTAGTTTTGTGAGATCTTTTTGAAGTTCTTCACAATCTGCTTTGGTCTTAACTATCTTGAGTAGTTTAGTATCATCTGCAAACTTTGCCACCTCACTGTTTACCCCTTTCTCCAGATCATTTATGAATAAATTGAATAGGATAGGTCCTAGGACTGACCCTTGGGGAACA
>NW_027045182.1:0-31977 GCF_028017835.1 Emys orbicularis
TGGGGGACGACTATTAAGCTTTCCCCTCCGGAGCGCCCGGGGGACGACTATTAAGCCTTCCCCCGGACTGCCCGGGGGACGACTATTAAGCCTCCCCCGGACCTGCTCCATCTCGACTATTAAGCCCCCCTCTGTGGTCCTCAGGACCACTGCCGCGCGGCCCGCGGAGTGGGGTGACACCCGGGCCGCACAGCAAACCGGCCACCAGGTCAACCCATTGAATCCAATGGGTTGACCTGGTGGCCGGAAATCAAACCGGCCACCAGGTCAACCCATTAGATTCAGTGGGTTGACCTGGTGGCCGAGCGGGGACTTAGAAAATTTTACAGCCGCTTCCCCGGGGGTTGACCTGTTGTCCCGGTGGGGACTTTGAAATTTTTACAGCCGCTTCCCCGGGGGTTGACCGGTTGTCCTGAAGGCCCCCCACCCCACCCCCTCCCGGGCTCCTGCTCCCCTCTCCCCAGTCTCGGTGCTCCGCTCCCAGCCTCGGAGGCTGCCTCTCTGCGGCGGCTGCATCGCGTCCGAGGACGCTCACCCTCCGGAGGCTGGCTGTAAAGCCTGACACCCACCGCCGCCGCCGCCCCGACTCTCCGAGGGGCGACTCTGAGGCCTCCCCCCACCCCCGGACCACCCTGGAGACGACTGCTAAGCCCCCACCCCCGGCCAGTCTAGGGGAAGACTGCTAAGCCTCTCCCCCCCCTGCCCCACCCACCCACACTGTCTGGGGGATGACTATTAAGCCTCCCCCCCGCCCAGCCTGGGGGAAGACTGTTAAGCCTCCCCCCCACCCACCCTGTCTGGGGGACGACTATTAAGCTTCCCCCCCGCCGGAGCGCCCGGGGGACGACTATTAAGCCTTCCCCCGGACTGCCCGGCGGACGACTGCGAAGCCTCCCGCTCAGCCTGGGGGAAGACTGTTAAGCCTCCCCCCCACCCACCCTGTCTGGGGGACGACTATTAAGCTTTCCCCTCCGGAGCGCCCGGGGGACGACTATTAAGCCTCCCCCGGACTGCCCGGGGGATGACTGCGAAGCCTCCCGCTTTGCCTGGGGGAAGACTGTTAAGCCTCCCCCCCCACCCACCCACCCACACTGTCTGGGGGACGACTGTTAAGCTTTCCCCCCCGGAGCGCCCGGGGGACGACTATTAAGCCTCCCCCGGACTGCCCGGGGGACGACTGCGAAGCCTCCCGCTCAGCCTGGGGGAAGACTGTTAAGCCTCCCCCCCCCCCACCCACCCACACTGTCCGGGGGACGACTATTAAGCTTTCCCCCCCGGAGCGCCCGGGGGACGACTATTAAGCCTTCCCCCGGACTGCCCGGGGGACGACTGCGAAGCCTCCCGCTCAGCCTGGGGGAAGACTGTTAAGCCTCCCCCCCACCCACCCTGTCTGGGGGACGACTATTAAGCTTTCCCCTCCGGAGCGCCCGGGGGACGACTATTAAGCCTTCCCCCGGACTGCCCGGGGGACGACTATTAAGCCTCCCCCGGACCTGCTCCATCTCGACTATTAAGCCCCCCTCTGTGGTCCTCAGGACCACTGCCGCGCGGCCCGCGGAGTGGGGTGACACCCGGGCCGCACAGCAAACCGGCCACCAGGTCAACCCATTGAATCCAATGGGTTGACCTGGTGGCCGGAAATCAAACCGGCCACCAGGTCAACCCATTAGATTCAGTGGGTTGACCTGGTGGCCGAGCGGGGACTTAGAAAATTTTACAGCCGCTTCCCCGGGGGTTGACCTGTTGTCCCGGTGGGGACTTTGAAATTTTTACAGCCGCTTCCCCGGGGGTTGACCGGTTGTCCTGAAGGCCCCCCACCCCACCCCCTCCCGGGCTCCTGCTCCCCTCTCCCCAGTCTCGGTGCTCCGCTCCCAGCCTCGGAGGCTGCCTCTCTGCGGCGGCTGCATCGCGTCCGAGGACGCTCACCCTCCGGAGGCTGGCTGTAAAGCCTGACACCCACCGCCGCCGCCGCCCCGACTCTCCGAGGGGCGACTCTGAGGCCTCCCCCCACCCCCGGACCACCCTGGAGACGACTGCTAAGCCCCCACCCCCGGCCAGTCTAGGGGAAGACTGCTAAGCCTCTCCCCCCCCTGCCCCACCCACCCACACTGTCTGGGGGATGACTATTAAGCCTCCCCCCCGCCCAGCCTGGGGGAAGACTGTTAAGCCTCCCCCCCACCCACCCTGTCTGGGGGACGACTATTAAGCTTCCCCCCCGCCGGAGCGCCCGGGGGACGACTATTAAGCCTTCCCCCGGACTGCCCGGCGGACGACTGCGAAGCCTCCCGCTCAGCCTGGGGGAAGACTGTTAAGCCTCCCCCCCACCCACCCTGTCTGGGGGACGACTATTAAGCTTTCCCCTCCGGAGCGCCCGGGGGACGACTATTAAGCCTCCCCCGGACTGCCCGGGGGATGACTGCGAAGCCTCCCGCTTTGCCTGGGGGAAGACTGTTAAGCCTCCCCCCCCACCCACCCACCCACACTGTCTGGGGGACGACTGTTAAGCTTTCCCCCCCGGAGCGCCCGGGGGACGACTATTAAGCCTCCCCCGGACTGCCCGGGGGACGACTGCGAAGCCTCCCGCTCAGCCTGGGGGAAGACTGTTAAGCCTCCCCCCCCCCCACCCACCCACACTGTCCGGGGGACGACTATTAAGCTTTCCCCCCCGGAGCGCCCGGGGGACGACTATTAAGCCTTCCCCCGGACTGCCCGGGGGACGACTGCGAAGCCTCCCGCTCAGCCTGGGGGAAGACTGTTAAGCCTCCCCCCCACCCACCCTGTCTGGGGGACGACTATTAAGCTTTCCCCTCCGGAGCGCCCGGGGGACGACTATTAAGCCTTCCCCCGGACTGCCCGGGGGACGACTATTAAGCCTCCCCCGGACCTGCTCCATCTCGACTATTAAGCCCCCCTCTGTGGTCCTCAGGACCACTGCCGCGCGGCCCGCGGAGTGGGGTGACACCCGGGCCGCACAGCAAACCGGCCACCAGGTCAACCCATTGAATCCAATGGGTTGACCTGGTGGCCGGAAATCAAACCGGCCACCAGGTCAACCCATTAGATTCAGTGGGTTGACCTGGTGGCCGAGCGGGGACTTAGAAAATTTTACAGCCGCTTCCCCGGGGGTTGACCTGTTGTCCCGGTGGGGACTTTGAAATTTTTACAGCCGCTTCCCCGGGGGTTGACCGGTTGTCCTGAAGGCCCCCCACCCCACCCCCTCCCGGGCTCCTGCTCCCCTCTCCCCAGTCTCGGTGCTCCGCTCCCAGCCTCGGAGGCTGCCTCTCTGCGGCGGCTGCATCGCGTCCGAGGACGCTCACCCTCCGGAGGCTGGCTGTAAAGCCTGACACCCACCGCCGCCGCCGCCCCGACTCTCCGAGGGGCGACTCTGAGGCCTCCCCCCACCCCCGGACCACCCTGGAGACGACTGCTAAGCCCCCACCCCCGGCCAGTCTAGGGGAAGACTGCTAAGCCTCTCCCCCCCCTGCCCCACCCACCCACACTGTCTGGGGGATGACTATTAAGCCTCCCCCCCGCCCAGCCTGGGGGAAGACTGTTAAGCCTCCCCCCCACCCACCCTGTCTGGGGGACGACTATTAAGCTTCCCCCCCGCCGGAGCGCCCGGGGGACGACTATTAAGCCTTCCCCCGGACTGCCCGGCGGACGACTGCGAAGCCTCCCGCTCAGCCTGGGGGAAGACTGTTAAGCCTCCCCCCCACCCACCCTGTCTGGGGGACGACTATTAAGCTTTCCCCTCCGGAGCGCCCGGGGGACGACTATTAAGCCTCCCCCGGACTGCCCGGGGGATGACTGCGAAGCCTCCCGCTTTGCCTGGGGGAAGACTGTTAAGCCTCCCCCCCCACCCACCCACCCACACTGTCTGGGGGACGACTGTTAAGCTTTCCCCCCCGGAGCGCCCGGGGGACGACTATTAAGCCTCCCCCGGACTGCCCGGGGGACGACTGCGAAGCCTCCCGCTCAGCCTGGGGGAAGACTGTTAAGCCTCCCCCCCCCCCACCCACCCACACTGTCCGGGGGACGACTATTAAGCTTTCCCCCCCGGAGCGCCCGGGGGACGACTATTAAGCCTTCCCCCGGACTGCCCGGGGGACGACTGCGAAGCCTCCCGCTCAGCCTGGGGGAAGACTGTTAAGCCTCCCCCCCACCCACCCTGTCTGGGGGACGACTATTAAGCTTTCCCCTCCGGAGCGCCCGGGGGACGACTATTAAGCCTTCCCCCGGACTGCCCGGGGGACGACTATTAAGCCTCCCCCGGACCTGCTCCATCTCGACTATTAAGCCCCCCTCTGTGGTCCTCAGGACCACTGCCGCGCGGCCCGCGGAGTGGGGTGACACCCGGGCCGCACAGCAAACCGGCCACCAGGTCAACCCATTGAATCCAATGGGTTGACCTGGTGGCCGGAAATCAAACCGGCCACCAGGTCAACCCATTAGATTCAGTGGGTTGACCTGGTGGCCGAGCGGGGACTTAGAAAATTTTACAGCCGCTTCCCCGGGGGTTGACCTGTTGTCCCGGTGGGGACTTTGAAATTTTTACAGCCGCTTCCCCGGGGGTTGACCGGTTGTCCTGAAGGCCCCCCACCCCACCCCCTCCCGGGCTCCTGCTCCCCTCTCCCCAGTCTCGGTGCTCCGCTCCCAGCCTCGGAGGCTGCCTCTCTGCGGCGGCTGCATCGCGTCCGAGGACGCTCACCCTCCGGAGGCTGGCTGTAAAGCCTGACACCCACCGCCGCCGCCGCCCCGACTCTCCGAGGGGCGACTCTGAGGCCTCCCCCCACCCCCGGACCACCCTGGAGACGACTGCTAAGCCCCCACCCCCGGCCAGTCTAGGGGAAGACTGCTAAGCCTCTCCCCCCCCTGCCCCACCCACCCACACTGTCTGGGGGATGACTATTAAGCCTCCCCCCCGCCCAGCCTGGGGGAAGACTGTTAAGCCTCCCCCCCACCCACCCTGTCTGGGGGACGACTATTAAGCTTCCCCCCCGCCGGAGCGCCCGGGGGACGACTATTAAGCCTTCCCCCGGACTGCCCGGCGGACGACTGCGAAGCCTCCCGCTCAGCCTGGGGGAAGACTGTTAAGCCTCCCCCCCACCCACCCTGTCTGGGGGACGACTATTAAGCTTTCCCCTCCGGAGCGCCCGGGGGACGACTATTAAGCCTCCCCCGGACTGCCCGGGGGATGACTGCGAAGCCTCCCGCTTTGCCTGGGGGAAGACTGTTAAGCCTCCCCCCCCACCCACCCACCCACACTGTCTGGGGGACGACTGTTAAGCTTTCCCCCCCGGAGCGCCCGGGGGACGACTATTAAGCCTCCCCCGGACTGCCCGGGGGACGACTGCGAAGCCTCCCGCTCAGCCTGGGGGAAGACTGTTAAGCCTCCCCCCCCCCCACCCACCCACACTGTCCGGGGGACGACTATTAAGCTTTCCCCCCCGGAGCGCCCGGGGGACGACTATTAAGCCTTCCCCCGGACTGCCCGGGGGACGACTGCGAAGCCTCCCGCTCAGCCTGGGGGAAGACTGTTAAGCCTCCCCCCCACCCACCCTGTCTGGGGGACGACTATTAAGCTTTCCCCTCCGGAGCGCCCGGGGGACGACTATTAAGCCTTCCCCCGGACTGCCCGGGGGACGACTATTAAGCCTCCCCCGGACCTGCTCCATCTCGACTATTAAGCCCCCCTCTGTGGTCCTCAGGACCACTGCCGCGCGGCCCGCGGAGTGGGGTGACACCCGGGCCGCACAGCAAACCGGCCACCAGGTCAACCCATTGAATCCAATGGGTTGACCTGGTGGCCGGAAATCAAACCGGCCACCAGGTCAACCCATTAGATTCAGTGGGTTGACCTGGTGGCCGAGCGGGGACTTAGAAAATTTTACAGCCGCTTCCCCGGGGGTTGACCTGTTGTCCCGGTGGGGACTTTGAAATTTTTACAGCCGCTTCCCCGGGGGTTGACCGGTTGTCCTGAAGGCCCCCCACCCCACCCCCTCCCGGGCTCCTGCTCCCCTCTCCCCAGTCTCGGTGCTCCGCTCCCAGCCTCGGAGGCTGCCTCTCTGCGGCGGCTGCATCGCGTCCGAGGACGCTCACCCTCCGGAGGCTGGCTGTAAAGCCTGACACCCACCGCCGCCGCCGCCCCGACTCTCCGAGGGGCGACTCTGAGGCCTCCCCCCACCCCCGGACCACCCTGGAGACGACTGCTAAGCCCCCACCCCCGGCCAGTCTAGGGGAAGACTGCTAAGCCTCTCCCCCCCCTGCCCCACCCACCCACACTGTCTGGGGGATGACTATTAAGCCTCCCCCCCGCCCAGCCTGGGGGAAGACTGTTAAGCCTCCCCCCCACCCACCCTGTCTGGGGGACGACTATTAAGCTTCCCCCCCGCCGGAGCGCCCGGGGGACGACTATTAAGCCTTCCCCCGGACTGCCCGGCGGACGACTGCGAAGCCTCCCGCTCAGCCTGGGGGAAGACTGTTAAGCCTCCCCCCCACCCACCCTGTCTGGGGGACGACTATTAAGCTTTCCCCTCCGGAGCGCCCGGGGGACGACTATTAAGCCTCCCCCGGACTGCCCGGGGGATGACTGCGAAGCCTCCCGCTTTGCCTGGGGGAAGACTGTTAAGCCTCCCCCCCCACCCACCCACCCACACTGTCTGGGGGACGACTGTTAAGCTTTCCCCCCCGGAGCGCCCGGGGGACGACTATTAAGCCTCCCCCGGACTGCCCGGGGGACGACTGCGAAGCCTCCCGCTCAGCCTGGGGGAAGACTGTTAAGCCTCCCCCCCACCCACCCACCCACACTGTCCGGGGGACGACTATTAAGCTTTCCCCCCCGGAGCGCCCGGGGGACGACTATTAAGCCTTCCCCCGGACTGCCCGGGGGACGACTGCGAAGCCTCCCGCTCAGCCTGGGGGAAGACTGTTAAGCCTCCCCCCCACCCACCCTGTCTGGGGGACGACTATTAAGCTTTCCCCTCCGGAGCGCCCGGGGGACGACTATTAAGCCTTCCCCCGGACTGCCCGGGGGACGACTATTAAGCCTCCCCCGGACCTGCTCCATCTCGACTATTAAGCCCCCCTCTGTGGTCCTCAGGACCACTGCCGCGCGGCCCGCGGAGTGGGGTGACACCCGGGCCGCACAGCAAACCGGCCACCAGGTCAACCCATTGAATCCAATGGGTTGACCTGGTGGCCGGAAATCAAACCGGCCACCAGGTCAACCCATTAGATTCAGTGGGTTGACCTGGTGGCCGAGCGGGGACTTAGAAAATTTTACAGCCGCTTCCCCGGGGGTTGACCTGTTGTCCCGGTGGGGACTTTGAAATTTTTACAGCCGCTTCCCCGGGGGTTGACCGGTTGTCCTGAAGGCCCCCCACCCCACCCCCTCCCGGGCTCCTGCTCCCCTCTCCCCAGTCTCGGTGCTCCGCTCCCAGCCTCGGAGGCTGCCTCTCTGCGGCGGCTGCATCGCGTCCGAGGACGCTCACCCTCCGGAGGCTGGCTGTAAAGCCTGACACCCACCGCCGCCGCCGCCCCGACTCTCCGAGGGGCGACTCTGAGGCCTCCCCCCACCCCCGGACCACCCTGGAGACGACTGCTAAGCCCCCACCCCCGGCCAGTCTAGGGGAAGACTGCTAAGCCTCTCCCCCCCCTGCCCCACCCACCCACACTGTCTGGGGGATGACTATTAAGCCTCCCCCCCGCCCAGCCTGGGGGAAGACTGTTAAGCCTCCCCCCCACCCACCCTGTCTGGGGGACGACTATTAAGCTTCCCCCCCGCCGGAGCGCCCGGGGGACGACTATTAAGCCTTCCCCCGGACTGCCCGGCGGACGACTGCGAAGCCTCCCGCTCAGCCTGGGGGAAGACTGTTAAGCCTCCCCCCCACCCACCCTGTCTGGGGGACGACTATTAAGCTTTCCCCTCCGGAGCGCCCGGGGGACGACTATTAAGCCTCCCCCGGACTGCCCGGGGGATGACTGCGAAGCCTCCCGCTTTGCCTGGGGGAAGACTGTTAAGCCTCCCCCCCCACCCACCCACCCACACTGTCTGGGGGACGACTGTTAAGCTTTCCCCCCCGGAGCGCCCGGGGGACGACTATTAAGCCTCCCCCGGACTGCCCGGGGGACGACTGCGAAGCCTCCCGCTCAGCCTGGGGGAAGACTGTTAAGCCTCCCCCCCCCCCACCCACCCACACTGTCCGGGGGACGACTATTAAGCTTTCCCCCCCGGAGCGCCCGGGGGACGACTATTAAGCCTTCCCCCGGACTGCCCGGGGGACGACTGCGAAGCCTCCCGCTCAGCCTGGGGGAAGACTGTTAAGCCTCCCCCCCACCCACCCTGTCTGGGGGACGACTATTAAGCTTTCCCCTCCGGAGCGCCCGGGGGACGACTATTAAGCCTTCCCCCGGACTGCCCGGGGGACGACTATTAAGCCTCCCCCGGACCTGCTCCATCTCGACTATTAAGCCCCCCTCTGTGGTCCTCAGGACCACTGCCGCGCGGCCCGCGGAGTGGGGTGACACCCGGGCCGCACAGCAAACCGGCCACCAGGTCAACCCATTGAATCCAATGGGTTGACCTGGTGGCCGGAAATCAAACCGGCCACCAGGTCAACCCATTAGATTCAGTGGGTTGACCTGGTGGCCGAGCGGGGACTTAGAAAATTTTACAGCCGCTTCCCCGGGGGTTGACCTGTTGTCCCGGTGGGGACTTTGAAATTTTTACAGCCGCTTCCCCGGGGGTTGACCGGTTGTCCTGAAGGCCCCCCACCCCACCCCCTCCCGGGCTCCTGCTCCCCTCTCCCCAGTCTCGGTGCTCCGCTCCCAGCCTCGGAGGCTGCCTCTCTGCGGCGGCTGCATCGCGTCCGAGGACGCTCACCCTCCGGAGGCTGGCTGTAAAGCCTGACACCCACCGCCGCCGCCGCCCCGACTCTCCGAGGGGCGACTCTGAGGCCTCCCCCCACCCCCGGACCACCCTGGAGACGACTGCTAAGCCCCCACCCCCGGCCAGTCTAGGGGAAGACTGCTAAGCCTCTCCCCCCCCTGCCCCACCCACCCACACTGTCTGGGGGATGACTATTAAGCCTCCCCCCCGCCCAGCCTGGGGGAAGACTGTTAAGCCTCCCCCCCACCCACCCTGTCTGGGGGACGACTATTAAGCTTCCCCCCCGCCGGAGCGCCCGGGGGACGACTATTAAGCCTTCCCCCGGACTGCCCGGCGGACGACTGCGAAGCCTCCCGCTCAGCCTGGGGGAAGACTGTTAAGCCTCCCCCCCACCCACCCTGTCTGGGGGACGACTATTAAGCTTTCCCCTCCGGAGCGCCCGGGGGACGACTATTAAGCCTCCCCCGGACTGCCCGGGGGATGACTGCGAAGCCTCCCGCTTTGCCTGGGGGAAGACTGTTAAGCCTCCCCCCCCACCCACCCACCCACACTGTCTGGGGGACGACTGTTAAGCTTTCCCCCCCGGAGCGCCCGGGGGACGACTATTAAGCCTCCCCCGGACTGCCCGGGGGACGACTGCGAAGCCTCCCGCTCAGCCTGGGGGAAGACTGTTAAGCCTCCCCCCCCCCCACCCACCCACACTGTCCGGGGGACGACTATTAAGCTTTCCCCCCCGGAGCGCCCGGGGGACGACTATTAAGCCTTCCCCCGGACTGCCCGGGGGACGACTGCGAAGCCTCCCGCTCAGCCTGGGGGAAGACTGTTAAGCCTCCCCCCCACCCACCCTGTCTGGGGGACGACTATTAAGCTTTCCCCTCCGGAGCGCCCGGGGGACGACTATTAAGCCTTCCCCCGGACTGCCCGGGGGACGACTATTAAGCCTCCCCCGGACCTGCTCCATCTCGACTATTAAGCCCCCCTCTGTGGTCCTCAGGACCACTGCCGCGCGGCCCGCGGAGTGGGGTGACACCCGGGCCGCACAGCAAACCGGCCACCAGGTCAACCCATTGAATCCAATGGGTTGACCTGGTGGCCGGAAATCAAACCGGCCACCAGGTCAACCCATTAGATTCAGTGGGTTGACCTGGTGGCCGAGCGGGGACTTAGAAAATTTTACAGCCGCTTCCCCGGGGGTTGACCTGTTGTCCCGGTGGGGACTTTGAAATTTTTACAGCCGCTTCCCCGGGGGTTGACCGGTTGTCCTGAAGGCCCCCCACCCCACCCCCTCCCGGGCTCCTGCTCCCCTCTCCCCAGTCTCGGTGCTCCGCTCCCAGCCTCGGAGGCTGCCTCTCTGCGGCGGCTGCATCGCGTCCGAGGACGCTCACCCTCCGGAGGCTGGCTGTAAAGCCTGACACCCACCGCCGCCGCCGCCCCGACTCTCCGAGGGGCGACTCTGAGGCCTCCCCCCACCCCCGGACCACCCTGGAGACGACTGCTAAGCCCCCACCCCCGGCCAGTCTAGGGGAAGACTGCTAAGCCTCTCCCCCCCCTGCCCCACCCACCCACACTGTCTGGGGGATGACTATTAAGCCTCCCCCCCGCCCAGCCTGGGGGAAGACTGTTAAGCCTCCCCCCCACCCACCCTGTCTGGGGGACGACTATTAAGCTTCCCCCCCGCCGGAGCGCCCGGGGGACGACTATTAAGCCTTCCCCCGGACTGCCCGGCGGACGACTGCGAAGCCTCCCGCTCAGCCTGGGGGAAGACTGTTAAGCCTCCCCCCCACCCACCCTGTCTGGGGGACGACTATTAAGCTTTCCCCTCCGGAGCGCCCGGGGGACGACTATTAAGCCTCCCCCGGACTGCCCGGGGGATGACTGCGAAGCCTCCCGCTTTGCCTGGGGGAAGACTGTTAAGCCTCCCCCCCCACCCACCCACCCACACTGTCTGGGGGACGACTGTTAAGCTTTCCCCCCCGGAGCGCCCGGGGGACGACTATTAAGCCTCCCCCGGACTGCCCGGGGGACGACTGCGAAGCCTCCCGCTCAGCCTGGGGGAAGACTGTTAAGCCTCCCCCCCCCCCACCCACCCACACTGTCCGGGGGACGACTATTAAGCTTTCCCCCCCGGAGCGCCCGGGGGACGACTATTAAGCCTTCCCCCGGACTGCCCGGGGGACGACTGCGAAGCCTCCCGCTCAGCCTGGGGGAAGACTGTTAAGCCTCCCCCCCACCCACCCTGTCTGGGGGACGACTATTAAGCTTTCCCCTCCGGAGCGCCCGGGGGACGACTATTAAGCCTTCCCCCGGACTGCCCGGGGGACGACTATTAAGCCTCCCCCGGACCTGCTCCATCTCGACTATTAAGCCCCCCTCTGTGGTCCTCAGGACCACTGCCGCGCGGCCCGCGGAGTGGGGTGACACCCGGGCCGCACAGCAAACCGGCCACCAGGTCAACCCATTGAATCCAATGGGTTGACCTGGTGGCCGGAAATCAAACCGGCCACCAGGTCAACCCATTAGATTCAGTGGGTTGACCTGGTGGCCGAGCGGGGACTTAGAAAATTTTACAGCCGCTTCCCCGGGGGTTGACCTGTTGTCCCGGTGGGGACTTTGAAATTTTTACAGCCGCTTCCCCGGGGGTTGACCGGTTGTCCTGAAGGCCCCCCACCCCACCCCCTCCCGGGCTCCTGCTCCCCTCTCCCCAGTCTCGGTGCTCCGCTCCCAGCCTCGGAGGCTGCCTCTCTGCGGCGGCTGCATCGCGTCCGAGGACGCTCACCCTCCGGAGGCTGGCTGTAAAGCCTGACACCCACCGCCGCCGCCGCCCCGACTCTCCGAGGGGCGACTCTGAGGCCTCCCCCCACCCCCGGACCACCCTGGAGACGACTGCTAAGCCCCCACCCCCGGCCAGTCTAGGGGAAGACTGCTAAGCCTCTCCCCCCCCTGCCCCACCCACCCACACTGTCTGGGGGATGACTATTAAGCCTCCCCCCCGCCCAGCCTGGGGGAAGACTGTTAAGCCTCCCCCCCACCCACCCTGTCTGGGGGACGACTATTAAGCTTCCCCCCCGCCGGAGCGCCCGGGGGACGACTATTAAGCCTTCCCCCGGACTGCCCGGCGGACGACTGCGAAGCCTCCCGCTCAGCCTGGGGGAAGACTGTTAAGCCTCCCCCCCACCCACCCTGTCTGGGGGACGACTATTAAGCTTTCCCCTCCGGAGCGCCCGGGGGACGACTATTAAGCCTCCCCCGGACTGCCCGGGGGATGACTGCGAAGCCTCCCGCTTTGCCTGGGGGAAGACTGTTAAGCCTCCCCCCCCACCCACCCACCCACACTGTCTGGGGGACGACTGTTAAGCTTTCCCCCCCGGAGCGCCCGGGGGACGACTATTAAGCCTCCCCCGGACTGCCCGGGGGACGACTGCGAAGCCTCCCGCTCAGCCTGGGGGAAGACTGTTAAGCCTCCCCCCCCCCCACCCACCCACACTGTCCGGGGGACGACTATTAAGCTTTCCCCCCCGGAGCGCCCGGGGGACGACTATTAAGCCTTCCCCCGGACTGCCCGGGGGACGACTGCGAAGCCTCCCGCTCAGCCTGGGGGAAGACTGTTAAGCCTCCCCCCCACCCACCCTGTCTGGGGGACGACTATTAAGCTTTCCCCTCCGGAGCGCCCGGGGGACGACTATTAAGCCTTCCCCCGGACTGCCCGGGGGACGACTATTAAGCCTCCCCCGGACCTGCTCCATCTCGACTATTAAGCCCCCCTCTGTGGTCCTCAGGACCACTGCCGCGCGGCCCGCGGAGTGGGGTGACACCCGGGCCGCACAGCAAACCGGCCACCAGGTCAACCCATTGAATCCAATGGGTTGACCTGGTGGCCGGAAATCAAACCGGCCACCAGGTCAACCCATTAGATTCAGTGGGTTGACCTGGTGGCCGAGCGGGGACTTAGAAAATTTTACAGCCGCTTCCCCGGGGGTTGACCTGTTGTCCCGGTGGGGACTTTGAAATTTTTACAGCCGCTTCCCCGGGGGTTGACCGGTTGTCCTGAAGGCCCCCCACCCCACCCCCTCCCGGGCTCCTGCTCCCCTCTCCCCAGTCTCGGTGCTCCGCTCCCAGCCTCGGAGGCTGCCTCTCTGCGGCGGCTGCATCGCGTCCGAGGACGCTCACCCTCCGGAGGCTGGCTGTAAAGCCTGACACCCACCGCCGCCGCCGCCCCGACTCTCCGAGGGGCGACTCTGAGGCCTCCCCCCACCCCCGGACCACCCTGGAGACGACTGCTAAGCCCCCACCCCCGGCCAGTCTAGGGGAAGACTGCTAAGCCTCTCCCCCCCCTGCCCCACCCACCCACACTGTCTGGGGGATGACTATTAAGCCTCCCCCCCGCCCAGCCTGGGGGAAGACTGTTAAGCCTCCCCCCCACCCACCCTGTCTGGGGGACGACTATTAAGCTTCCCCCCCGCCGGAGCGCCCGGGGGACGACTATTAAGCCTTCCCCCGGACTGCCCGGCGGACGACTGCGAAGCCTCCCGCTCAGCCTGGGGGAAGACTGTTAAGCCTCCCCCCCACCCACCCTGTCTGGGGGACGACTATTAAGCTTTCCCCTCCGGAGCGCCCGGGGGACGACTATTAAGCCTCCCCCGGACTGCCCGGGGGATGACTGCGAAGCCTCCCGCTTTGCCTGGGGGAAGACTGTTAAGCCTCCCCCCCCACCCACCCACCCACACTGTCTGGGGGACGACTGTTAAGCTTTCCCCCCCGGAGCGCCCGGGGGACGACTATTAAGCCTCCCCCGGACTGCCCGGGGGACGACTGCGAAGCCTCCCGCTCAGCCTGGGGGAAGACTGTTAAGCCTCCCCCCCCCCCACCCACCCACACTGTCCGGGGGACGACTATTAAGCTTTCCCCCCCGGAGCGCCCGGGGGACGACTATTAAGCCTTCCCCCGGACTGCCCGGGGGACGACTGCGAAGCCTCCCGCTCAGCCTGGGGGAAGACTGTTAAGCCTCCCCCCCACCCACCCTGTCTGGGGGACGACTATTAAGCTTTCCCCTCCGGAGCGCCCGGGGGACGACTATTAAGCCTTCCCCCGGACTGCCCGGGGGACGACTATTAAGCCTCCCCCGGACCTGCTCCATCTCGACTATTAAGCCCCCCTCTGTGGTCCTCAGGACCACTGCCGCGCGGCCCGCGGAGTGGGGTGACACCCGGGCCGCACAGCAAACCGGCCACCAGGTCAACCCATTGAATCCAATGGGTTGACCTGGTGGCCGGAAATCAAACCGGCCACCAGGTCAACCCATTAGATTCAGTGGGTTGACCTGGTGGCCGAGCGGGGACTTAGAAAATTTTACAGCCGCTTCCCCGGGGGTTGACCTGTTGTCCCGGTGGGGACTTTGAAATTTTTACAGCCGCTTCCCCGGGGGTTGACCGGTTGTCCTGAAGGCCCCCCACCCCACCCCCTCCCGGGCTCCTGCTCCCCTCTCCCCAGTCTCGGTGCTCCGCTCCCAGCCTCGGAGGCTGCCTCTCTGCGGCGGCTGCATCGCGTCCGAGGACGCTCACCCTCCGGAGGCTGGCTGTAAAGCCTGACACCCACCGCCGCCGCCGCCCCGACTCTCCGAGGGGCGACTCTGAGGCCTCCCCCCACCCCCGGACCACCCTGGAGACGACTGCTAAGCCCCCACCCCCGGCCAGTCTAGGGGAAGACTGCTAAGCCTCTCCCCCCCCTGCCCCACCCACCCACACTGTCTGGGGGATGACTATTAAGCCTCCCCCCCGCCCAGCCTGGGGGAAGACTGTTAAGCCTCCCCCCCACCCACCCTGTCTGGGGGACGACTATTAAGCTTCCCCCCCGCCGGAGCGCCCGGGGGACGACTATTAAGCCTTCCCCCGGACTGCCCGGCGGACGACTGCGAAGCCTCCCGCTCAGCCTGGGGGAAGACTGTTAAGCCTCCCCCCCACCCACCCTGTCTGGGGGACGACTATTAAGCTTTCCCCTCCGGAGCGCCCGGGGGACGACTATTAAGCCTCCCCCGGACTGCCCGGGGGATGACTGCGAAGCCTCCCGCTTTGCCTGGGGGAAGACTGTTAAGCCTCCCCCCCCACCCACCCACCCACACTGTCTGGGGGACGACTGTTAAGCTTTCCCCCCCGGAGCGCCCGGGGGACGACTATTAAGCCTCCCCCGGACTGCCCGGGGGACGACTGCGAAGCCTCCCGCTCAGCCTGGGGGAAGACTGTTAAGCCTCCCCCCCCCCCACCCACCCACACTGTCCGGGGGACGACTATTAAGCTTTCCCCCCCGGAGCGCCCGGGGGACGACTATTAAGCCTTCCCCCGGACTGCCCGGGGGACGACTGCGAAGCCTCCCGCTCAGCCTGGGGGAAGACTGTTAAGCCTCCCCCCCACCCACCCTGTCTGGGGGACGACTATTAAGCTTTCCCCTCCGGAGCGCCCGGGGGACGACTATTAAGCCTTCCCCCGGACTGCCCGGGGGACGACTATTAAGCCTCCCCCGGACCTGCTCCATCTCGACTATTAAGCCCCCCTCTGTGGTCCTCAGGACCACTGCCGCGCGGCCCGCGGAGTGGGGTGACACCCGGGCCGCACAGCAAACCGGCCACCAGGTCAACCCATTGAATCCAATGGGTTGACCTGGTGGCCGGAAATCAAACCGGCCACCAGGTCAACCCATTAGATTCAGTGGGTTGACCTGGTGGCCGAGCGGGGACTTAGAAAATTTTACAGCCGCTTCCCCGGGGGTTGACCTGTTGTCCCGGTGGGGACTTTGAAATTTTTACAGCCGCTTCCCCGGGGGTTGACCGGTTGTCCTGAAGGCCCCCCACCCCACCCCCTCCCGGGCTCCTGCTCCCCTCTCCCCAGTCTCGGTGCTCCGCTCCCAGCCTCGGAGGCTGCCTCTCTGCGGCGGCTGCATCGCGTCCGAGGACGCTCACCCTCCGGAGGCTGGCTGTAAAGCCTGACACCCACCGCCGCCGCCGCCCCGACTCTCCGAGGGGCGACTCTGAGGCCTCCCCCCACCCCCGGACCACCCTGGAGACGACTGCTAAGCCCCCACCCCCGGCCAGTCTAGGGGAAGACTGCTAAGCCTCTCCCCCCCCTGCCCCACCCACCCACACTGTCTGGGGGATGACTATTAAGCCTCCCCCCCGCCCAGCCTGGGGGAAGACTGTTAAGCCTCCCCCCCACCCACCCTGTCTGGGGGACGACTATTAAGCTTCCCCCCCGCCGGAGCGCCCGGGGGACGACTATTAAGCCTTCCCCCGGACTGCCCGGCGGACGACTGCGAAGCCTCCCGCTCAGCCTGGGGGAAGACTGTTAAGCCTCCCCCCCACCCACCCTGTCTGGGGGACGACTAACTTTGAAATTTTTACAGCCGCTTCCCCGGGGGTTGACCGGTTGTCCTGAAGGCCCCCCACCCCACCCCCTCCCGGGCTCCTGCTCCCCTCTCCCCAGTCTCGGTGCTCCGCTCCCAGCCTCGGAGGCTGCCTCTCTGCGGCGGCTGCATCGCGTCCGAGGACGCTCACCCTCCGGAGGCTGGCTGTAAAGCCTGACACCCACCGCCGCCGCCGCCCCGACTCTCCGAGGGGCGACTCTGAGGCCTCCCCCCACCCCCGGACCACCCTGGAGACGACTGCTAAGCCCCCACCCCCGGCCAGTCTAGGGGAAGACTGCTAAGCCTCTCCCCCCCCTGCCCCACCCACCCACACTGTCTGGGGGATGACTATTAAGCCTCCCCCCCGCCCAGCCTGGGGGAAGACTGTTAAGCCTCCCCCCCACCCACCCTGTCTGGGGGACGACTATTAAGCTTCCCCCCCGCCGGAGCGCCCGGGGGACGACTATTAAGCCTTCCCCCGGACTGCCCGGCGGACGACTGCGAAGCCTCCCGCTCAGCCTGGGGGAAGACTGTTAAGCCTCCCCCCCACCCACCCTGTCTGGGGGACGACTATTAAGCTTTCCCCTCCGGAGCGCCCGGGGGACGACTATTAAGCCTCCCCCGGACTGCCCGGGGGATGACTGCGAAGCCTCCCGCTTTGCCTGGGGGAAGACTGTTAAGCCTCCCCCCCCACCCACCCACCCACACTGTCTGGGGGACGACTGTTAAGCTTTCCCCCCCGGAGCGCCCGGGGGACGACTATTAAGCCTCCCCCGGACTGCCCGGGGGACGACTGCGAAGCCTCCCGCTCAGCCTGGGGGAAGACTGTTAAGCCTCCCCCCCCCCCACCCACCCACACTGTCCGGGGGACGACTATTAAGCTTTCCCCCCCGGAGCGCCCGGGGGACGACTATTAAGCCTTCCCCCGGACTGCCCGGGGGACGACTGCGAAGCCTCCCGCTCAGCCTGGGGGAAGACTGTTAAGCCTCCCCCCCACCCACCCTGTCTGGGGGACGACTATTAAGCTTTCCCCTCCGGAGCGCCCGGGGGACGACTATTAAGCCTTCCCCCGGACTGCCCGGGGGACGACTATTAAGCCTCCCCCGGACCTGCTCCATCTCGACTATTAAGCCCCCCTCTGTGGTCCTCAGGACCACTGCCGCGCGGCCCGCGGAGTGGGGTGACACCCGGGCCGCACAGCAAACCGGCCACCAGGTCAACCCATTGAATCCAATGGGTTGACCTGGTGGCCGGAAATCAAACCGGCCACCAGGTCAACCCATTAGATTCAGTGGGTTGACCTGGTGGCCGAGCGGGGACTTAGAAAATTTTACAGCCGCTTCCCCGGGGGTTGACCTGTTGTCCCGGTGGGGACTTTGAAATTTTTACAGCCGCTTCCCCGGGGGTTGACCGGTTGTCCTGAAGGCCCCCCACCCCACCCCCTCCCGGGCTCCTGCTCCCCTCTCCCCAGTCTCGGTGCTCCGCTCCCAGCCTCGGAGGCTGCCTCTCTGCGGCGGCTGCATCGCGTCCGAGGACGCTCACCCTCCGGAGGCTGGCTGTAAAGCCTGACACCCACCGCCGCCGCCGCCCCGACTCTCCGAGGGGCGACTCTGAGGCCTCCCCCCACCCCCGGACCACCCTGGAGACGACTGCTAAGCCCCCACCCCCGGCCAGTCTAGGGGAAGACTGCTAAGCCTCTCCCCCCCCTGCCCCACCCACCCACACTGTCTGGGGGATGACTATTAAGCCTCCCCCCCGCCCAGCCTGGGGGAAGACTGTTAAGCCTCCCCCCCACCCACCCTGTCTGGGGGACGACTATTAAGCTTCCCCCCCGCCGGAGCGCCCGGGGGACGACTATTAAGCCTTCCCCCGGACTGCCCGGCGGACGACTGCGAAGCCTCCCGCTCAGCCTGGGGGAAGACTGTTAAGCCTCCCCCCCACCCACCCTGTCTGGGGGACGACTATTAAGCTTTCCCCTCCGGAGCGCCCGGGGGACGACTATTAAGCCTCCCCCGGACTGCCCGGGGGATGACTGCGAAGCCTCCCGCTTTGCCTGGGGGAAGACTGTTAAGCCTCCCCCCCCACCCACCCACCCACACTGTCTGGGGGACGACTGTTAAGCTTTCCCCCCCGGAGCGCCCGGGGGACGACTATTAAGCCTCCCCCGGACTGCCCGGGGGACGACTGCGAAGCCTCCCGCTCAGCCTGGGGGAAGACTGTTAAGCCTCCCCCCCACCCACCCACCCACACTGTCCGGGGGACGACTATTAAGCTTTCCCCCCCGGAGCGCCCGGGGGACGACTATTAAGCCTTCCCCCGGACTGCCCGGGGGACGACTGCGAAGCCTCCCGCTCAGCCTGGGGGAAGACTGTTAAGCCTCCCCCCCACCCACCCTGTCTGGGGGACGACTATTAAGCTTTCCCCTCCGGAGCGCCCGGGGGACGACTATTAAGCCTTCCCCCGGACTGCCCGGGGGACGACTATTAAGCCTCCCCCGGACCTGCTCCATCTCGACTATTAAGCCCCCCTCTGTGGTCCTCAGGACCACTGCCGCGCGGCCCGCGGAGTGGGGTGACACCCGGGCCGCACAGCAAACCGGCCACCAGGTCAACCCATTGAATCCAATGGGTTGACCTGGTGGCCGGAAATCAAACCGGCCACCAGGTCAACCCATTAGATTCAGTGGGTTGACCTGGTGGCCGAGCGGGGACTTAGAAAATTTTACAGCCGCTTCCCCGGGGGTTGACCTGTTGTCCCGGTGGGGACTTTGAAATTTTTACAGCCGCTTCCCCGGGGGTTGACCGGTTGTCCTGAAGGCCCCCCACCCCACCCCCTCCCGGGCTCCTGCTCCCCTCTCCCCAGTCTCGGTGCTCCGCTCCCAGCCTCGGAGGCTGCCTCTCTGCGGCGGCTGCATCGCGTCCGAGGACGCTCACCCTCCGGAGGCTGGCTGTAAAGCCTGACACCCACCGCCGCCGCCGCCCCGACTCTCCGAGGGGCGACTCTGAGGCCTCCCCCCACCCCCGGACCACCCTGGAGACGACTGCTAAGCCCCCACCCCCGGCCAGTCTAGGGGAAGACTGCTAAGCCTCTCCCCCCCCTGCCCCACCCACCCACACTGTCTGGGGGATGACTATTAAGCCTCCCCCCCGCCCAGCCTGGGGGAAGACTGTTAAGCCTCCCCCCCACCCACCCTGTCTGGGGGACGACTATTAAGCTTCCCCCCCGCCGGAGCGCCCGGGGGACGACTATTAAGCCTTCCCCCGGACTGCCCGGCGGACGACTGCGAAGCCTCCCGCTCAGCCTGGGGGAAGACTGTTAAGCCTCCCCCCCACCCACCCTGTCTGGGGGACGACTATTAAGCTTTCCCCTCCGGAGCGCCCGGGGGACGACTATTAAGCCTCCCCCGGACTGCCCGGGGGATGACTGCGAAGCCTCCCGCTTTGCCTGGGGGAAGACTGTTAAGCCTCCCCCCCCACCCACCCACCCACACTGTCTGGGGGACGACTGTTAAGCTTTCCCCCCCGGAGCGCCCGGGGGACGACTATTAAGCCTCCCCCGGACTGCCCGGGGGACGACTGCGAAGCCTCCCGCTCAGCCTGGGGGAAGACTGTTAAGCCTCCCCCCCCCCCACCCACCCACACTGTCCGGGGGACGACTATTAAGCTTTCCCCCCCGGAGCGCCCGGGGGACGACTATTAAGCCTTCCCCCGGACTGCCCGGGGGACGACTGCGAAGCCTCCCGCTCAGCCTGGGGGAAGACTGTTAAGCCTCCCCCCCACCCACCCTGTCTGGGGGACGACTATTAAGCTTTCCCCTCCGGAGCGCCCGGGGGACGACTATTAAGCCTTCCCCCGGACTGCCCGGGGGACGACTATTAAGCCTCCCCCGGACCTGCTCCATCTCGACTATTAAGCCCCCCTCTGTGGTCCTCAGGACCACTGCCGCGCGGCCCGCGGAGTGGGGTGACACCCGGGCCGCACAGCAAACCGGCCACCAGGTCAACCCATTGAATCCAATGGGTTGACCTGGTGGCCGGAAATCAAACCGGCCACCAGGTCAACCCATTAGATTCAGTGGGTTGACCTGGTGGCCGAGCGGGGACTTAGAAAATTTTACAGCCGCTTCCCCGGGGGTTGACCTGTTGTCCCGGTGGGGACTTTGAAATTTTTACAGCCGCTTCCCCGGGGGTTGACCGGTTGTCCTGAAGGCCCCCCACCCCACCCCCTCCCGGGCTCCTGCTCCCCTCTCCCCAGTCTCGGTGCTCCGCTCCCAGCCTCGGAGGCTGCCTCTCTGCGGCGGCTGCATCGCGTCCGAGGACGCTCACCCTCCGGAGGCTGGCTGTAAAGCCTGACACCCACCGCCGCCGCCGCCCCGACTCTCCGAGGGGCGACTCTGAGGCCTCCCCCCACCCCCGGACCACCCTGGAGACGACTGCTAAGCCCCCACCCCCGGCCAGTCTAGGGGAAGACTGCTAAGCCTCTCCCCCCCCTGCCCCACCCACCCACACTGTCTGGGGGATGACTATTAAGCCTCCCCCCCGCCCAGCCTGGGGGAAGACTGTTAAGCCTCCCCCCCACCCACCCTGTCTGGGGGACGACTATTAAGCTTCCCCCCCGCCGGAGCGCCCGGGGGACGACTATTAAGCCTTCCCCCGGACTGCCCGGCGGACGACTGCGAAGCCTCCCGCTCAGCCTGGGGGAAGACTGTTAAGCCTCCCCCCCACCCACCCTGTCTGGGGGACGACTATTAAGCTTTCCCCTCCGGAGCGCCCGGGGGACGACTATTAAGCCTCCCCCGGACTGCCCGGGGGATGACTGCGAAGCCTCCCGCTTTGCCTGGGGGAAGACTGTTAAGCCTCCCCCCCCACCCACCCACCCACACTGTCTGGGGGACGACTGTTAAGCTTTCCCCCCCGGAGCGCCCGGGGGACGACTATTAAGCCTCCCCCGGACTGCCCGGGGGACGACTGCGAAGCCTCCCGCTCAGCCTGGGGGAAGACTGTTAAGCCTCCCCCCCCCCCACCCACCCACACTGTCCGGGGGACGACTATTAAGCTTTCCCCCCCGGAGCGCCCGGGGGACGACTATTAAGCCTTCCCCCGGACTGCCCGGGGGACGACTGCGAAGCCTCCCGCTCAGCCTGGGGGAAGACTGTTAAGCCTCCCCCCCACCCACCCTGTCTGGGGGACGACTATTAAGCTTTCCCCTCCGGAGCGCCCGGGGGACGACTATTAAGCCTTCCCCCGGACTGCCCGGGGGACGACTATTAAGCCTCCCCCGGACCTGCTCCATCTCGACTATTAAGCCCCCCTCTGTGGTCCTCAGGACCACTGCCGCGCGGCCCGCGGAGTGGGGTGACACCCGGGCCGCACAGCAAACCGGCCACCAGGTCAACCCATTGAATCCAATGGGTTGACCTGGTGGCCGGAAATCAAACCGGCCACCAGGTCAACCCATTAGATTCAGTGGGTTGACCTGGTGGCCGAGCGGGGACTTAGAAAATTTTACAGCCGCTTCCCCGGGGGTTGACCTGTTGTCCCGGTGGGGACTTTGAAATTTTTACAGCCGCTTCCCCGGGGGTTGACCGGTTGTCCTGAAGGCCCCCCACCCCACCCCCTCCCGGGCTCCTGCTCCCCTCTCCCCAGTCTCGGTGCTCCGCTCCCAGCCTCGGAGGCTGCCTCTCTGCGGCGGCTGCATCGCGTCCGAGGACGCTCACCCTCCGGAGGCTGGCTGTAAAGCCTGACACCCACCGCCGCCGCCGCCCCGACTCTCCGAGGGGCGACTCTGAGGCCTCCCCCCACCCCCGGACCACCCTGGAGACGACTGCTAAGCCCCCACCCCCGGCCAGTCTAGGGGAAGACTGCTAAGCCTCTCCCCCCCCTGCCCCACCCACCCACACTGTCTGGGGGATGACTATTAAGCCTCCCCCCCGCCCAGCCTGGGGGAAGACTGTTAAGCCTCCCCCCCACCCACCCTGTCTGGGGGACGACTATTAAGCTTCCCCCCCGCCGGAGCGCCCGGGGGACGACTATTAAGCCTTCCCCCGGACTGCCCGGCGGACGACTGCGAAGCCTCCCGCTCAGCCTGGGGGAAGACTGTTAAGCCTCCCCCCCACCCACCCTGTCTGGGGGACGACTATTAAGCTTTCCCCTCCGGAGCGCCCGGGGGACGACTATTAAGCCTCCCCCGGACTGCCCGGGGGATGACTGCGAAGCCTCCCGCTTTGCCTGGGGGAAGACTGTTAAGCCTCCCCCCCCACCCACCCACCCACACTGTCTGGGGGACGACTGTTAAGCTTTCCCCCCCGGAGCGCCCGGGGGACGACTATTAAGCCTCCCCCGGACTGCCCGGGGGACGACTGCGAAGCCTCCCGCTCAGCCTGGGGGAAGACTGTTAAGCCTCCCCCCCCCCCACCCACCCACACTGTCCGGGGGACGACTATTAAGCTTTCCCCCCCGGAGCGCCCGGGGGACGACTATTAAGCCTTCCCCCGGACTGCCCGGGGGACGACTGCGAAGCCTCCCGCTCAGCCTGGGGGAAGACTGTTAAGCCTCCCCCCCACCCACCCTGTCTGGGGGACGACTATTAAGCTTTCCCCTCCGGAGCGCCCGGGGGACGACTATTAAGCCTTCCCCCGGACTGCCCGGGGGACGACTATTAAGCCTCCCCCGGACCTGCTCCATCTCGACTATTAAGCCCCCCTCTGTGGTCCTCAGGACCACTGCCGCGCGGCCCGCGGAGTGGGGTGACACCCGGGCCGCACAGCAAACCGGCCACCAGGTCAACCCATTGAATCCAATGGGTTGACCTGGTGGCCGGAAATCAAACCGGCCACCAGGTCAACCCATTAGATTCAGTGGGTTGACCTGGTGGCCGAGCGGGGACTTAGAAAATTTTACAGCCGCTTCCCCGGGGGTTGACCTGTTGTCCCGGTGGGGACTTTGAAATTTTTACAGCCGCTTCCCCGGGGGTTGACCGGTTGTCCTGAAGGCCCCCCACCCCACCCCCTCCCGGGCTCCTGCTCCCCTCTCCCCAGTCTCGGTGCTCCGCTCCCAGCCTCGGAGGCTGCCTCTCTGCGGCGGCTGCATCGCGTCCGAGGACGCTCACCCTCCGGAGGCTGGCTGTAAAGCCTGACACCCACCGCCGCCGCCGCCCCGACTCTCCGAGGGGCGACTCTGAGGCCTCCCCCCACCCCCGGACCACCCTGGAGACGACTGCTAAGCCCCCACCCCCGGCCAGTCTAGGGGAAGACTGCTAAGCCTCTCCCCCCCCTGCCCCACCCACCCACACTGTCTGGGGGATGACTATTAAGCCTCCCCCCCGCCCAGCCTGGGGGAAGACTGTTAAGCCTCCCCCCCACCCACCCTGTCTGGGGGACGACTATTAAGCTTCCCCCCCGCCGGAGCGCCCGGGGGACGACTATTAAGCCTTCCCCCGGACTGCCCGGCGGACGACTGCGAAGCCTCCCGCTCAGCCTGGGGGAAGACTGTTAAGCCTCCCCCCCACCCACCCTGTCTGGGGGACGACTATTAAGCTTTCCCCTCCGGAGCGCCCGGGGGACGACTATTAAGCCTCCCCCGGACTGCCCGGGGGATGACTGCGAAGCCTCCCGCTTTGCCTGGGGGAAGACTGTTAAGCCTCCCCCCCCACCCACCCACCCACACTGTCTGGGGGACGACTGTTAAGCTTTCCCCCCCGGAGCGCCCGGGGGACGACTATTAAGCCTCCCCCGGACTGCCCGGGGGACGACTGCGAAGCCTCCCGCTCAGCCTGGGGGAAGACTGTTAAGCCTCCCCCCCCCCCACCCACCCACACTGTCCGGGGGACGACTATTAAGCTTTCCCCCCCGGAGCGCCCGGGGGACGACTATTAAGCCTTCCCCCGGACTGCCCGGGGGACGACTGCGAAGCCTCCCGCTCAGCCTGGGGGAAGACTGTTAAGCCTCCCCCCCACCCACCCTGTCTGGGGGACGACTATTAAGCTTTCCCCTCCGGAGCGCCCGGGGGACGACTATTAAGCCTTCCCCCGGACTGCCCGGGGGACGACTATTAAGCCTCCCCCGGACCTGCTCCATCTCGACTATTAAGCCCCCCTCTGTGGTCCTCAGGACCACTGCCGCGCGGCCCGCGGAGTGGGGTGACACCCGGGCCGCACAGCAAACCGGCCACCAGGTCAACCCATTGAATCCAATGGGTTGACCTGGTGGCCGGAAATCAAACCGGCCACCAGGTCAACCCATTAGATTCAGTGGGTTGACCTGGTGGCCGAGCGGGGACTTAGAAAATTTTACAGCCGCTTCCCCGGGGGTTGACCTGTTGTCCCGGTGGGGACTTTGAAATTTTTACAGCCGCTTCCCCGGGGGTTGACCGGTTGTCCTGAAGGCCCCCCACCCCACCCCCTCCCGGGCTCCTGCTCCCCTCTCCCCAGTCTCGGTGCTCCGCTCCCAGCCTCGGAGGCTGCCTCTCTGCGGCGGCTGCATCGCGTCCGAGGACGCTCACCCTCCGGAGGCTGGCTGTAAAGCCTGACACCCACCGCCGCCGCCGCCCCGACTCTCCGAGGGGCGACTCTGAGGCCTCCCCCCACCCCCGGACCACCCTGGAGACGACTGCTAAGCCCCCACCCCCGGCCAGTCTAGGGGAAGACTGCTAAGCCTCTCCCCCCCCTGCCCCACCCACCCACACTGTCTGGGGGATGACTATTAAGCCTCCCCCCCGCCCAGCCTGGGGGAAGACTGTTAAGCCTCCCCCCCACCCACCCTGTCTGGGGGACGACTATTAAGCTTCCCCCCCGCCGGAGCGCCCGGGGGACGACTATTAAGCCTTCCCCCGGACTGCCCGGCGGACGACTGCGAAGCCTCCCGCTCAGCCTGGGGGAAGACTGTTAAGCCTCCCCCCCACCCACCCTGTCTGGGGGACGACTATTAAGCTTTCCCCTCCGGAGCGCCCGGGGGACGACTATTAAGCCTCCCCCGGACTGCCCGGGGGATGACTGCGAAGCCTCCCGCTTTGCCTGGGGGAAGACTGTTAAGCCTCCCCCCCCACCCACCCACCCACACTGTCTGGGGGACGACTGTTAAGCTTTCCCCCCCGGAGCGCCCGGGGGACGACTATTAAGCCTCCCCCGGACTGCCCGGGGGACGACTGCGAAGCCTCCCGCTCAGCCTGGGGGAAGACTGTTAAGCCTCCCCCCCCCCCACCCACCCACACTGTCCGGGGGACGACTATTAAGCTTTCCCCCCCGGAGCGCCCGGGGGACGACTATTAAGCCTTCCCCCGGACTGCCCGGGGGACGACTGCGAAGCCTCCCGCTCAGCCTGGGGGAAGACTGTTAAGCCTCCCCCCCACCCACCCTGTCTGGGGGACGACTATTAAGCTTTCCCCTCCGGAGCGCCCGGGGGACGACTATTAAGCCTTCCCCCGGACTGCCCGGGGGACGACTATTAAGCCTCCCCCGGACCTGCTCCATCTCGACTATTAAGCCCCCCTCTGTGGTCCTCAGGACCACTGCCGCGCGGCCCGCGGAGTGGGGTGACACCCGGGCCGCACAGCAAACCGGCCACCAGGTCAACCCATTGAATCCAATGGGTTGACCTGGTGGCCGGAAATCAAACCGGCCACCAGGTCAACCCATTAGATTCAGTGGGTTGACCTGGTGGCCGAGCGGGGACTTAGAAAATTTTACAGCCGCTTCCCCGGGGGTTGACCTGTTGTCCCGGTGGGGACTTTGAAATTTTTACAGCCGCTTCCCCGGGGGTTGACCGGTTGTCCTGAAGGCCCCCCACCCCACCCCCTCCCGGGCTCCTGCTCCCCTCTCCCCAGTCTCGGTGCTCCGCTCCCAGCCTCGGAGGCTGCCTCTCTGCGGCGGCTGCATCGCGTCCGAGGACGCTCACCCTCCGGAGGCTGGCTGTAAAGCCTGACACCCACCGCCGCCGCCGCCCCGACTCTCCGAGGGGCGACTCTGAGGCCTCCCCCCACCCCCGGACCACCCTGGAGACGACTGCTAAGCCCCCACCCCCGGCCAGTCTAGGGGAAGACTGCTAAGCCTCTCCCCCCCCTGCCCCACCCACCCACACTGTCTGGGGGATGACTATTAAGCCTCCCCCCCGCCCAGCCTGGGGGAAGACTGTTAAGCCTCCCCCCCACCCACCCTGTCTGGGGGACGACTATTAAGCTTCCCCCCCGCCGGAGCGCCCGGGGGACGACTATTAAGCCTTCCCCCGGACTGCCCGGCGGACGACTGCGAAGCCTCCCGCTCAGCCTGGGGGAAGACTGTTAAGCCTCCCCCCCACCCACCCTGTCTGGGGGACGACTATTAAGCTTTCCCCTCCGGAGCGCCCGGGGGACGACTATTAAGCCTCCCCCGGACTGCCCGGGGGATGACTGCGAAGCCTCCCGCTTTGCCTGGGGGAAGACTGTTAAGCCTCCCCCCCCACCCACCCACCCACACTGTCTGGGGGACGACTGTTAAGCTTTCCCCCCCGGAGCGCCCGGGGGACGACTATTAAGCCTCCCCCGGACTGCCCGGGGGACGACTGCGAAGCCTCCCGCTCAGCCTGGGGGAAGACTGTTAAGCCTCCCCCCCCCCCACCCACCCACACTGTCCGGGGGACGACTATTAAGCTTTCCCCCCCGGAGCGCCCGGGGGACGACTATTAAGCCTTCCCCCGGACTGCCCGGGGGACGACTGCGAAGCCTCCCGCTCAGCCTGGGGGAAGACTGTTAAGCCTCCCCCCCACCCACCCTGTCTGGGGGACGACTATTAAGCTTTCCCCTCCGGAGCGCCCGGGGGACGACTATTAAGCCTTCCCCCGGACTGCCCGGCGGACGACTGCGAAGCCTCCCGCTCAGCCTGGGGGAAGACTGTTAAGCCTCCCCCCCACCCACCCTGTCTGGGGGACGACTATTAAGCTTTCCCCTCCGGAGCGCCCGGGGGACGACTATTAAGCCTCCCCCGGACTGCCCGGGGGATGACTGCGAAGCCTCCCGCTTTGCCTGGGGGAAGACTGTTAAGCCTCCCCCCCCACCCACCCACCCACACTGTCTGGGGGACGACTGTTAAGCTTTCCCCCCCGGAGCGCCCGGGGGACGACTATTAAGCCTCCCCCGGACTGCCCGGGGGACGACTGCGAAGCCTCCCGCTCAGCCTGGGGGAAGACTGTTAAGCCTCCCCCCCCCCCACCCACCCACACTGTCCGGGGGACGACTATTAAGCTTTCCCCCCCGGAGCGCCCGGGGGACGACTATTAAGCCTTCCCCCGGACTGCCCGGGGGACGACTGCGAAGCCTCCCGCTCAGCCTGGGGGAAGACTGTTAAGCCTCCCCCCCACCCACCCTGTCTGGGGGACGACTATTAAGCTTTCCCCTCCGGAGCGCCCGGGGGACGACTATTAAGCCTTCCCCCGGACTGCCCGGGGGACGACTATTAAGCCTCCCCCGGACCTGCTCCATCTCGACTATTAAGCCCCCCTCTGTGGTCCTCAGGACCACTGCCGCGCGGCCCGCGGAGTGGGGTGACACCCGGGCCGCACAGCAAACCGGCCACCAGGTCAACCCATTGAATCCAATGGGTTGACCTGGTGGCCGGAAATCAAACCGGCCACCAGGTCAACCCATTAGATTCAGTGGGTTGACCTGGTGGCCGAGCGGGGACTTAGAAAATTTTACAGCCGCTTCCCCGGGGGTTGACCTGTTGTCCCGGTGGGGACTTTGAAATTTTTACAGCCGCTTCCCCGGGGGTTGACCGGTTGTCCTGAAGGCCCCCCACCCCACCCCCTCCCGGGCTCCTGCTCCCCTCTCCCCAGTCTCGGTGCTCCGCTCCCAGCCTCGGAGGCTGCCTCTCTGCGGCGGCTGCATCGCGTCCGAGGACGCTCACCCTCCGGAGGCTGGCTGTAAAGCCTGACACCCACCGCCGCCGCCGCCCCGACTCTCCGAGGGGCGACTCTGAGGCCTCCCCCCACCCCCGGACCACCCTGGAGACGACTGCTAAGCCCCCACCCCCGGCCAGTCTAGGGGAAGACTGCTAAGCCTCTCCCCCCCCTGCCCCACCCACCCACACTGTCTGGGGGATGACTATTAAGCCTCCCCCCCGCCCAGCCTGGGGGAAGACTGTTAAGCCTCCCCCCCACCCACCCTGTCTGGGGGACGACTATTAAGCTTCCCCCCCGCCGGAGCGCCCGGGGGACGACTATTAAGCCTTCCCCCGGACTGCCCGGCGGACGACTGCGAAGCCTCCCGCTCAGCCTGGGGGAAGACTGTTAAGCCTCCCCCCCACCCACCCTGTCTGGGGGACGACTATTAAGCTTTCCCCTCCGGAGCGCCCGGGGGACGACTATTAAGCCTCCCCCGGACTGCCCGGGGGATGACTGCGAAGCCTCCCGCTTTGCCTGGGGGAAGACTGTTAAGCCTCCCCCCCCACCCACCCACCCACACTGTCTGGGGGACGACTGTTAAGCTTTCCCCCCCGGAGCGCCCGGGGGACGACTATTAAGCCTCCCCCGGACTGCCCGGGGGACGACTGCGAAGCCTCCCGCTCAGCCTGGGGGAAGACTGTTAAGCCTCCCCCCCCCCCACCCACCCACACTGTCCGGGGGACGACTATTAAGCTTTCCCCCCCGGAGCGCCCGGGGGACGACTATTAAGCCTTCCCCCGGACTGCCCGGGGGACGACTGCGAAGCCTCCCGCTCAGCCTGGGGGAAGACTGTTAAGCCTCCCCCCCACCCACCCTGTCTGGGGGACGACTATTAAGCTTTCCCCTCCGGAGCGCCCGGGGGACGACTATTAAGCCTTCCCCCGGACTGCCCGGGGGACGACTATTAAGCCTCCCCCGGACCTGCTCCATCTCGACTATTAAGCCCCCCTCTGTGGTCCTCAGGACCACTGCCGCGCGGCCCGCGGAGTGGGGTGACACCCGGGCCGCACAGCAAACCGGCCACCAGGTCAACCCATTGAATCCAATGGGTTGACCTGGTGGCCGGAAATCAAACCGGCCACCAGGTCAACCCATTAGATTCAGTGGGTTGACCTGGTGGCCGAGCGGGGACTTAGAAAATTTTACAGCCGCTTCCCCGGGGGTTGACCTGTTGTCCCGGTGGGGACTTTGAAATTTTTACAGCCGCTTCCCCGGGGGTTGACCGGTTGTCCTGAAGGCCCCCCACCCCACCCCCTCCCGGGCTCCTGCTCCCCTCTCCCCAGTCTCGGTGCTCCGCTCCCAGCCTCGGAGGCTGCCTCTCTGCGGCGGCTGCATCGCGTCCGAGGACGCTCACCCTCCGGAGGCTGGCTGTAAAGCCTGACACCCACCGCCGCCGCCGCCCCGACTCTCCGAGGGGCGACTCTGAGGCCTCCCCCCACCCCCGGACCACCCTGGAGACGACTGCTAAGCCCCCACCCCCGGCCAGTCTAGGGGAAGACTGCTAAGCCTCTCCCCCCCCTGCCCCACCCACCCACACTGTCTGGGGGATGACTATTAAGCCTCCCCCCCGCCCAGCCTGGGGGAAGACTGTTAAGCCTCCCCCCCACCCACCCTGTCTGGGGGACGACTATTAAGCTTCCCCCCCGCCGGAGCGCCCGGGGGACGACTATTAAGCCTTCCCCCGGACTGCCCGGCGGACGACTGCGAAGCCTCCCGCTCAGCCTGGGGGAAGACTGTTAAGCCTCCCCCCCACCCACCCTGTCTGGGGGACGACTATTAAGCTTTCCCCTCCGGAGCGCCCGGGGGACGACTATTAAGCCTCCCCCGGACTGCCCGGGGGATGACTGCGAAGCCTCCCGCTTTGCCTGGGGGAAGACTGTTAAGCCTCCCCCCCCACCCACCCACCCACACTGTCTGGGGGACGACTGTTAAGCTTTCCCCCCCGGAGCGCCCGGGGGACGACTATTAAGCCTCCCCCGGACTGCCCGGGGGACGACTGCGAAGCCTCCCGCTCAGCCTGGGGGAAGACTGTTAAGCCTCCCCCCCCCCCACCCACCCACACTGTCCGGGGGACGACTATTAAGCTTTCCCCCCCGGAGCGCCCGGGGGACGACTATTAAGCCTTCCCCCGGACTGCCCGGGGGACGACTGCGAAGCCTCCCGCTCAGCCTGGGGGAAGACTGTTAAGCCTCCCCCCCACCCACCCTGTCTGGGGGACGACTATTAAGCTTTCCCCTCCGGAGCGCCCGGGGGACGACTATTAAGCCTTCCCCCGGACTGCCCGGGGGACGACTATTAAGCCTCCCCCGGACCTGCTCCATCTCGACTATTAAGCCCCCCTCTGTGGTCCTCAGGACCACTGCCGCGCGGCCCGCGGAGTGGGGTGACACCCGGGCCGCACAGCAAACCGGCCACCAGGTCAACCCATTGAATCCAATGGGTTGACCTGGTGGCCGGAAATCAAACCGGCCACCAGGTCAACCCATTAGATTCAGTGGGTTGACCTGGTGGCCGAGCGGGGACTTAGAAAATTTTACAGCCGCTTCCCCGGGGGTTGACCTGTTGTCCCGGTGGGGACTTTGAAATTTTTACAGCCGCTTCCCCGGGGGTTGACCGGTTGTCCTGAAGGCCCCCCACCCCACCCCCTCCCGGGCTCCTGCTCCCCTCTCCCCAGTCTCGGTGCTCCGCTCCCAGCCTCGGAGGCTGCCTCTCTGCGGCGGCTGCATCGCGTCCGAGGACGCTCACCCTCCGGAGGCTGGCTGTAAAGCCTGACACCCACCGCCGCCGCCGCCCCGACTCTCCGAGGGGCGACTCTGAGGCCTCCCCCCACCCCCGGACCACCCTGGAGACGACTGCTAAGCCCCCACCCCCGGCCAGTCTAGGGGAAGACTGCTAAGCCTCTCCCCCCCCTGCCCCACCCACCCACACTGTCTGGGGGATGACTATTAAGCCTCCCCCCCGCCCAGCCTGGGGGAAGACTGTTAAGCCTCCCCCCCACCCACCCTGTCTGGGGGACGACTATTAAGCTTCCCCCCCGCCGGAGCGCCCGGGGGACGACTATTAAGCCTTCCCCCGGACTGCCCGGCGGACGACTGCGAAGCCTCCCGCTCAGCCTGGGGGAAGACTGTTAAGCCTCCCCCCCACCCACCCTGTCTGGGGGACGACTATTAAGCTTTCCCCTCCGGAGCGCCCGGGGGACGACTATTAAGCCTCCCCCGGACTGCCCGGGGGATGACTGCGAAGCCTCCCGCTTTGCCTGGGGGAAGACTGTTAAGCCTCCCCCCCCACCCACCCACCCACACTGTCTGGGGGACGACTGTTAAGCTTTCCCCCCCGGAGCGCCCGGGGGACGACTATTAAGCCTCCCCCGGACTGCCCGGGGGACGACTGCGAAGCCTCCCGCTCAGCCTGGGGGAAGACTGTTAAGCCTCCCCCCCCCCCACCCACCCACACTGTCCGGGGGACGACTATTAAGCTTTCCCCCCCGGAGCGCCCGGGGGACGACTATTAAGCCTTCCCCCGGACTGCCCGGGGGACGACTGCGAAGCCTCCCGCTCAGCCTGGGGGAAGACTGTTAAGCCTCCCCCCCACCCACCCTGTCTGGGGGACGACTATTAAGCTTTCCCCTCCGGAGCGCCCGGGGGACGACTATTAAGCCTTCCCCCGGACTGCCCGGGGGACGACTATTAAGCCTCCCCCGGACCTGCTCCATCTCGACTATTAAGCCCCCCTCTGTGGTCCTCAGGACCACTGCCGCGCGGCCCGCGGAGTGGGGTGACACCCGGGCCGCACAG
>NW_027045183.1:0-31250 GCF_028017835.1 Emys orbicularis
CCTGTTGGCCGGCTCCTGGGGGCCGCTGCTCGCTGCTAGGGCCGCTGCTCGGCTGGGAGGCCTCTTTTATAGGCCCCCTAATCAGCCAAGCTCCGCCCCCTAATCAGGGCGGAGCCCCTACTCAGGGCTCGGGGCTCAGCACACTGCCCCTACAGGCCTCTACACATACAAGCACTACAAAGACAGACGCAAGTACAGATACCTTCTCCTCCAATGAGACTCACTCCCACTTAAACTCCCCTGTTAGCAGCCCTGTTGGCCGGCTCCTGGGGGCCGCTGCTCGCTGCTAGGGCCGCTGCTCGGCTGGGAGGCCTCTTTTATAGGCCCCCTAATCAGCCAAGCTCCGCCCCCTAATCAGGGCGGAGCCCCTACTCAGGGCTCGGGGCTCAGCACACTGCCCCTACAGGCCTCTACACATACAAGCACTACAAAGACAGACGCAAGTACAGATACCTTCTCCTCCAATGAGACTCACTCCCACTTAAACTCCCCTGTTAGCAGCCCTGTTGGCCGGCTCCTGGGGGCCGCTGCTCGCTGCTAGGGCCGCTGCTCGGCTGGGAGGCCTCTTTTATAGGCCCCCTAATCAGCCAAGCTCCGCCCCCTAATCAGGGCGGAGCCCCTACTCAGGGCTCGGGGCTCAGCACACTGCCCCTACAGGCCTCTACACATACAAGCACTACAAAGACAGACGCAAGTACAGATACCTTCTCCTCCAATGAGACTCACTCCCACTTAAACTCCCCTGTTAGCAGCCCTGTTGGCCGGCTCCTGGGGGCCGCTGCTCGCTGCTAGGGCCGCTGCTCGGCTGGGAGGCCTCTTTTATAGGCCCCCTAATCAGCCAAGCTCCGCCCCCTAATCAGGGCGGAGCCCCTACTCAGGGCTCGGGGCTCAGCACACTGCCCCTACAGGCCTCTACACATACAAGCACTACAAAGACAGACGCAAGTACAGATACCTTCTCCTCCAATGAGACTCACTCCCACTTAAACTCCCCTGTTAGCAGCCCTGTTGGCCGGCTCCTGGGGGCCGCTGCTCGCTGCTAGGGCCGCTGCTCGGCTGGGAGGCCTCTTTTATAGGCCCCCTAATCAGCCAAGCTCCGCCCCCTAATCAGGGCGGAGCCCCTACTCAGGGCTCGGGGCTCAGCACACTGCCCCTACAGGCCTCTACACATACAAGCACTACAAAGACAGACGCAAGTACAGATACCTTCTCCTCCAATGAGACTCACTCCCACTTAAACTCCCCTGTTAGCAGCCCTGTTGGCCGGCTCCTGGGGGCCGCTGCTCGCTGCTAGGGCCGCTGCTCGG
Organism: Emys orbicularis; assembly: GCF_028017835.1. Lineage (NCBI taxonomy): Eukaryota > Metazoa > Chordata > Testudines > Emydidae > Emys > Emys orbicularis. Next base: position 1,308 of record NW_027045183.1, read on the forward strand.
CTGGGAGGCCTCTTTTATAGGCCCCCTAATCAGCCAAGCTCCGCCCCCTAATCAGGGCGGAGCCCCTACTCAGGGCTCGGGGCTCAGCACACTGCCCCTACAGGCCTCTACACATACAAGCACTACAAAGACAGACGCAAGTACAGATACCTTCTCCTCCAATGAGACTCACTCCCACTTAAACTCCCCTGTTAGCAGCCCTGTTGGCCGGCTCCTGGGGGCCGCTGCTCGCTGCTAGGGCCGCTGCTCGGCTGGGAGGCCTCTTTTATAGGCCCCCTAATCAGCCAAGCTCCGCCCCCTAATCAGGGCGGAGCCCCTACTCAGGGCTCGGGGCTCAGCACACTGCCCCTACAGGCCTCTACACATACAAGCACTACAAAGACAGACGCAAGTACAGATACCTTCTCCTCCAATGAGACTCACTCCCACTTAAACTCCCCTGTTAGCAGCCCTGTTGGCCGGCTCCTGGGGGCCGCTGCTCGCTGCTAGGGCCGCTGCTCGGCTGGGAGGCCTCTTTTATAGGCCCCCTAATCAGCCAAGCTCCGCCCCCTAATCAGGGCGGAGCCCCTACTCAGGGCTCGGGGCTCAGCACACTGCCCCTACAGGCCTCTACACATACAAGCACTACAAAGACAGACGCAAGTACAGATACCTTCTCCTCCAATGAGACTCACTCCCACTTAAACTCCCCTGTTAGCAGCCCTGTTGGCCGGCTCCTGGGGGCCGCTGCTCGCTGCTAGGGCCGCTGCTCGGCTGGGAGGCCTCTTTTATAGGCCCCCTAATCAGCCAAGCTCCGCCCCCTAATCAGGGCGGAGCCCCTACTCAGGGCTCGGGGCTCAGCACACTGCCCCTACAGGCCTCTACACATACAAGCACTACAAAGACAGACGCAAGTACAGATACCTTCTCCTCCAATGAGACTCACTCCCACTTAAACTCCCCTGTTAGCAGCCCTGTTGGCCGGCTCCTGGGGGCCGCTGCTCGCTGCTAGGGCCGCTGCTCGGCTGGGAGGCCTCTTTTATAGGCCCCCTAATCAGCCAAGCTCCGCCCCCTAATCAGGGCGGAGCCCCTACTCAGGGCTCGGGGCTCAGCACACTGCCCCTACAGGCCTCTACACATACAAGCACTACAAAGACAGACGCAAGTACAGATACCTTCTCCTCCAATGAGACTCACTCCCACTTAAACTCCCCTGTTAGCAGCCCTGTTGGCCGGCTCCTGGGGGCCGCTGCTCGCTGCTAGGGCCGCTGCTCGGCTGGGAGGCCTCTTTTATAGGCCCCCTAATCAGCCAAGCTCCGCCCCCTAATCAGGGCGGAGCCCCTACTCAGGGCTCGGGGCTCAGCACACTGCCCCTACAGGCCTCTACACATACAAGCACTACAAAGACAGACGCAAGTACAGATACCTTCTCCTCCAATGAGACTCACTCCCACTTAAACTCCCCTGTTAGCAGCCCTGTTGGCCGGCTCCTGGGGGCCGCTGCTCGCTGCTAGGGCCGCTGCTCGGCTGGGAGGCCTCTTTTATAGGCCCCCTAATCAGCCAAGCTCCGCCCCCTAATCAGGGCGGAGCCCCTACTCAGGGCTCGGGGCTCAGCACACTGCCCCTACAGGCCTCTACACATACAAGCACTACAAAGACAGACGCAAGTACAGATACCTTCTCCTCCAATGAGACTCACTCCCACTTAAACTCCCCTGTTAGCAGCCCTGTTGGCCGGCTCCTGGGGGCCGCTGCTCGCTGCTAGGGCCGCTGCTCGGCTGGGAGGCCTCTTTTATAGGCCCCCTAATCAGCCAAGCTCCGCCCCCTAATCAGGGCGGAGCCCCTACTCAGGGCTCGGGGCTCAGCACACTGCCCCTACAGGCCTCTACACATACAAGCACTACAAAGACAGACGCAAGTACAGATACCTTCTCCTCCAATGAGACTCACTCCCACTTAAACTCCCCTGTTAGCAGCCCTGTTGGCCGGCTCCTGGGGGCCGCTGCTCGCTGCTAGGGCCGCTGCTCGGCTGGGAGGCCTCTTTTATAGGCCCCCTAATCAGCCAAGCTCCGCCCCCTAATCAGGGCGGAGCCCCTACTCAGGGCTCGGGGCTCAGCACACTGCCCCTACAGGCCTCTACACATACAAGCACTACAAAGACAGACGCAAGTACAGATACCTTCTCCTCCAATGAGACTCACTCCCACTTAAACTCCCCTGTTAGCAGCCCTGTTGGCCGGCTCCTGGGGGCCGCTGCTCGCTGCTAGGGCCGCTGCTCGGCTGGGAGGCCTCTTTTATAGGCCCCCTAATCAGCCAAGCTCCGCCCCCTAATCAGGGCGGAGCCCCTACTCAGGGCTCGGGGCTCAGCACACTGCCCCTACAGGCCTCTACACATACAAGCACTACAAAGACAGACGCAAGTACAGATACCTTCTCCTCCAATGAGACTCACTCCCACTTAAACTCCCCTGTTAGCAGCCCTGTTGGCCGGCTCCTGGGGGCCGCTGCTCGCTGCTAGGGCCGCTGCTCGGCTGGGAGGCCTCTTTTATAGGCCCCCTAATCAGCCAAGCTCCGCCCCCTAATCAGGGCGGAGCCCCTACTCAGGGCTCGGGGCTCAGCACACTGCCCCTACAGGCCTCTACACATACAAGCACTACAAAGACAGACGCAAGTACAGATACCTTCTCCTCCAATGAGACTCACTCCCACTTAAACTCCCCTGTTAGCAGCCCTGTTGGCCGGCTCCTGGGGGCCGCTGCTCGCTGCTAGGGCCGCTGCTCGGCTGGGAGGCCTCTTTTATAGGCCCCCTAATCAGCCAAGCTCCGCCCCCTAATCAGGGCGGAGCCCCTACTCAGGGCTCGGGGCTCAGCACACTGCCCCTACAGGCCTCTACACATACAAGCACTACAAAGACAGACGCAAGTACAGATACCTTCTCCTCCAATGAGACTCACTCCCACTTAAACTCCCCTGTTAGCAGCCCTGTTGGCCGGCTCCTGGGGGCCGCTGCTCGCTGCTAGGGCCGCTGCTCGGCTGGGAGGCCTCTTTTATAGGCCCCCTAATCAGCCAAGCTCCGCCCCCTAATCAGGGCGGAGCCCCTACTCAGGGCTCGGGGCTCAGCACACTGCCCCTACAGGCCTCTACACATACAAGCACTACAAAGACAGACGCAAGTACAGATACCTTCTCCTCCAATGAGACTCACTCCCACTTAAACTCCCCTGTTAGCAGCCCTGTTGGCCGGCTCCTGGGGGCCGCTGCTCGCTGCTAGGGCCGCTGCTCGGCTGGGAGGCCTCTTTTATAGGCCCCCTAATCAGCCAAGCTCCGCCCCCTAATCAGGGCGGAGCCCCTACTCAGGGCTCGGGGCTCAGCACACTGCCCCTACAGGCCTCTACACATACAAGCACTACAAAGACAGACGCAAGTACAGATACCTTCTCCTCCAATGAGACTCACTCCCACTTAAACTCCCCTGTTAGCAGCCCTGTTGGCCGGCTCCTGGGGGCCGCTGCTCGCTGCTAGGGCCGCTGCTCGGCTGGGAGGCCTCTTTTATAGGCCCCCTAATCAGCCAAGCTCCGCCCCCTAATCAGGGCGGAGCCCCTACTCAGGGCTCGGGGCTCAGCACACTGCCCCTACAGGCCTCTACACATACAAGCACTACAAAGACAGACGCAAGTACAGATACCTTCTCCTCCAATGAGACTCACTCCCACTTAAACTCCCCTGTTAGCAGCCCTGTTGGCCGGCTCCTGGGGGCCGCTGCTCGCTGCTAGGGCCGCTGCTCGGCTGGGAGGCCTCTTTTATAGGCCCCCTAATCAGCCAAGCTCCGCCCCCTAATCAGGGCGGAGCCCCTACTCAGGGCTCGGGGCTCAGCACACTGCCCCTACAGGCCTCTACACATACAAGCACTACAAAGACAGACGCAAGTACAGATACCTTCTCCTCCAATGAGACTCACTCCCACTTAAACTCCCCTGTTAGCAGCCCTGTTGGCCGGCTCCTGGGGGCCGCTGCTCGCTGCTAGGGCCGCTGCTCGGCTGGGAGGCCTCTTTTATAGGCCCCCTAATCAGCCAAGCTCCGCCCCCTAATCAGGGCGGAGCCCCTACTCAGGGCTCGGGGCTCAGCACACTGCCCCTACAGGCCTCTACACATACAAGCACTACAAAGACAGACGCAAGTACAGATACCTTCTCCTCCAATGAGACTCACTCCCACTTAAACTCCCCTGTTAGCAGCCCTGTTGGCCGGCTCCTGGGGGCCGCTGCTCGCTGCTAGGGCCGCTGCTCGGCTGGGAGGCCTCTTTTATAGGCCCCCTAATCAGCCAAGCTCCGCCCCCTAATCAGGGCGGAGCCCCTACTCAGGGCTCGGGGCTCAGCACACTGCCCCTACAGGCCTCTACACATACAAGCACTACAAAGACAGACGCAAGTACAGATACCTTCTCCTCCAATGAGACTCACTCCCACTTAAACTCCCCTGTTAGCAGCCCTGTTGGCCGGCTCCTGGGGGCCGCTGCTCGCTGCTAGGGCCGCTGCTCGGCTGGGAGGCCTCTTTTATAGGCCCCCTAATCAGCCAAGCTCCGCCCCCTAATCAGGGCGGAGCCCCTACTCAGGGCTCGGGGCTCAGCACACTGCCCCTACAGGCCTCTACACATACAAGCACTACAAAGACAGACGCAAGTACAGATACCTTCTCCTCCAATGAGACTCACTCCCACTTAAACTCCCCTGTTAGCAGCCCTGTTGGCCGGCTCCTGGGGGCCGCTGCTCGCTGCTAGGGCCGCTGCTCGGCTGGGAGGCCTCTTTTATAGGCCCCCTAATCAGCCAAGCTCCGCCCCCTAATCAGGGCGGAGCCCCTACTCAGGGCTCGGGGCTCAGCACACTGCCCCTACAGGCCTCTACACATACAAGCACTACAAAGACAGACGCAAGTACAGATACCTTCTCCTCCAATGAGACTCACTCCCACTTAAACTCCCCTGTTAGCAGCCCTGTTGGCCGGCTCCTGGGGGCCGCTGCTCGCTGCTAGGGCCGCTGCTCGGCTGGGAGGCCTCTTTTATAGGCCCCCTAATCAGCCAAGCTCCGCCCCCTAATCAGGGCGGAGCCCCTACTCAGGGCTCGGGGCTCAGCACACTGCCCCTACAGGCCTCTACACATACAAGCACTACAAAGACAGACGCAAGTACAGATACCTTCTCCTCCAATGAGACTCACTCCCACAAACTCCCCTGTTAGCAGCCCTGTTGGCCGGCTCCTGGGGGCCGCTGCTCGCTGCTAGGGCCGCTGCTCGGCTGGGAGGCCTCTTTTATAGGCCCCCATAATCAGCCAAGCTCCGCCCCCTAATCAGGGCGGAGCCCCTACTCAGGGCTCGGGGCTCAGCACACTGCCCCTACAGGCCTCTACACATACAAGCACTACAAAGACAGACGCAAGTACAGATACCTTCTCCTCCAATGAGACTCACTCCCACTTAAACTCCCCTGTTAGCAGCCCTGTTGGCCGGCTCCTGGGGGCCGCTGCTCGCTGCTAGGGCCGCTGCTCGGCTGGGAGGCCTCTTTTATAGGCCCCCTAATCAGCCAAGCTCCGCCCCCTAATCAGGGCGGAGCCCCTACTCAGGGCTCGGGGCTCAGCACACTGCCCCTACAGGCCTCTACACATACAAGCACTACAAAGACAGACGCAAGTACAGATACCTTCTCCTCCAATGAGACTCACTCCCACTTAAACTCCCCTGTTAGCAGCCCTGTTGGCCGGCTCCTGGGGGCCGCTGCTCGCTGCTAGGGCCGCTGCTCGGCTGGGAGGCCTCTTTTATAGGCCCCCTAATCAGCCAAGCTCCGCCCCCTAATCAGGGCGGAGCCCCTACTCAGGGCTCGGGGCTCAGCACACTGCCCCTACAGGCCTCTACACATACAAGCACTACAAAGACAGACGCAAGTACAGATACCTTCTCCTCCAATGAGACTCACTCCCACTTAAACTCCCCTGTTAGCAGCCCTGTTGGCCGGCTCCTGGGGGCCGCTGCTCGCTGCTAGGGCCGCTGCTCGGCTGGGAGGCCTCTTTTATAGGCCCCCTAATCAGCCAAGCTCCGCCCCCTAATCAGGGCGGAGCCCCTACTCAGGGCTCGGGGCTCAGCACACTGCCCCTACAGGCCTCTACACATACAAGCACTACAAAGACAGACGCAAGTACAGATACCTTCTCCTCCAATGAGACTCACTCCCACTTAAACTCCCCTGTTAGCAGCCCTGTTGGCCGGCTCCTGGGGGCCGCTGCTCGCTGCTAGGGCCGCTGCTCGGCTGGGAGGCCTCTTTTATAGGCCCCCTAATCAGCCAAGCTCCGCCCCCTAATCAGGGCGGAGCCCCTACTCAGGGCTCGGGGCTCAGCACACTGCCCCTACAGGCCTCTACACATACAAGCACTACAAAGACAGACGCAAGTACAGATACCTTCTCCTCCAATGAGACTCACTCCCACTTAAACTCCCCTGTTAGCAGCCCTGTTGGCCGGCTCCTGGGGGCCGCTGCTCGCTGCTAGGGCCGCTGCTCGGCTGGGAGGCCTCTTTTATAGGCCCCCTAATCAGCCAAGCTCCGCCCCCTAATCAGGGCGGAGCCCCTACTCAGGGCTCGGGGCTCAGCACACTGCCCCTACAGGCCTCTACACATACAAGCACTACAAAGACAGACGCAAGTACAGATACCTTCTCCTCCAATGAGACTCACTCCCACTTAAACTCCCCTGTTAGCAGCCCTGTTGGCCGGCTCCTGGGGGCCGCTGCTCGCTGCTAGGGCCGCTGCTCGGCTGGGAGGCCTCTTTTATAGGCCCCCTAATCAGCCAAGCTCCGCCCCCTAATCAGGGCGGAGCCCCTACTCAGGGCTCGGGGCTCAGCACACTGCCCCTACAGGCCTCTACACATACAAGCACTACAAAGACAGACGCAAGTACAGATACCTTCTCCTCCAATGAGACTCACTCCCACTTAAACTCCCCTGTTAGCAGCCCTGTTGGCCGGCTCCTGGGGGCCGCTGCTCGCTGCTAGGGCCGCTGCTCGGCTGGGAGGCCTCTTTTATAGGCCCCCTAATCAGCCAAGCTCCGCCCCCTAATCAGGGCGGAGCCCCTACTCAGGGCTCGGGGCTCAGCACACTGCCCCTACAGGCCTCTACACATACAAGCACTACAAAGACAGACGCAAGTACAGATACCTTCTCCTCCAATGAGACTCACTCCCACTTAAACTCCCCTGTTAGCAGCCCTGTTGGCCGGCTCCTGGGGGCCGCTGCTCGCTGCTAGGGCCGCTGCTCGGCTGGGAGGCCTCTTTTATAGGCCCCCTAATCAGCCAAGCTCCGCCCCCTAATCAGGGCGGAGCCCCTACTCAGGGCTCGGGGCTCAGCACACTGCCCCTACAGGCCTCTACACATACAAGCACTACAAAGACAGACGCAAGTACAGATACCTTCTCCTCCAATGAGACTCACTCCCACTTAAACTCCCCTGTTAGCAGCCCTGTTGGCCGGCTCCTGGGGGCCGCTGCTCGCTGCTAGGGCCGCTGCTCGGCTGGGAGGCCTCTTTTATAGGCCCCCTAATCAGCCAAGCTCCGCCCCCTAATCAGGGCGGAGCCCCTACTCAGGGCTCGGGGCTCAGCACACTGCCCCTACAGGCCTCTACACATACAAGCACTACAAAGACAGACGCAAGTACAGATACCTTCTCCTCCAATGAGACTCACTCCCACTTAAACTCCCCTGTTAGCAGCCCTGTTGGCCGGCTCCTGGGGGCCGCTGCTCGCTGCTAGGGCCGCTGCTCGGCTGGGAGGCCTCTTTTATAGGCCCCCTAATCAGCCAAGCTCCGCCCCCTAATCAGGGCGGAGCCCCTACTCAGGGCTCGGGGCTCAGCACACTGCCCCTACAGGCCTCTACACATACAAGCACTACAAAGACAGACGCAAGTACAGATACCTTCTCCTCCAATGAGACTCACTCCCACTTAAACTCCCCTGTTAGCAGCCCTGTTGGCCGGCTCCTGGGGGCCGCTGCTCGCTGCTAGGGCCGCTGCTCGGCTGGGAGGCCTCTTTTATAGGCCCCCTAATCAGCCAAGCTCCGCCCCCTAATCAGGGCGGAGCCCCTACTCAGGGCTCGGGGCTCAGCACACTGCCCCTACAGGCCTCTACACATACAAGCACTACAAAGACAGACGCAAGTACAGATACCTTCTCCTCCAATGAGACTCACTCCCACTTAAACTCCCCTGTTAGCAGCCCTGTTGGCCGGCTCCTGGGGGCCGCTGCTCGCTGCTAGGGCCGCTGCTCGGCTGGGAGGCCTCTTTTATAGGCCCCCTAATCAGCCAAGCTCCGCCCCCTAATCAGGGCGGAGCCCCTACTCAGGGCTCGGGGGCTCAGCACACTGCCCCTACAGGCCTCTACACATACAAGCACTACAGAAGACAGACGCAAGTACAGATACCTTCTCCTCCAATGAGACTCACTCCCACTTAAACTCCCCTGTTAGCAGCCCTGTTGGCCGGCTCCTGGGGGCCGCTGCTCGCTGCTAGGGCCGCTGCTCGGCTGGGAGGCCTCTTTTATAGGCCCCCTAATCAGCCAAGCTCCGCCCCCTAATCAGGGCGGAGCCCCTACTCAGGGCTCGGGGCTCAGCACACTGCCCCTACAGGCCTCTACACATACAAGCACTACAAAGACAGACGCAAGTACAGATACCTTCTCCTCCAATGAGACTCACTCCCACTTAAACTCCCCTGTTAGCAGCCCTGTTGGCCGGCTCCTGGGGGCCGCTGCTCGCTGCTAGGGCCGCTGCTCGGCTGGGAGGCCTCTTTTATAGGCCCCCTAATCAGCCAAGCTCCGCCCCCTAATCAGGGCGGAGCCCCTACTCAGGGCTCGGGGCTCAGCACACTGCCCCTACAGGCCTCTACACATACAAGCACTACAAAGACAGACGCAAGTACAGATACCTTCTCCTCCAATGAGACTCACTCCCACTTAAACTCCCCTGTTAGCAGCCCTGTTGGCCGGCTCCTGGGGGCCGCTGCTCGCTGCTAGGGCCGCTGCTCGGCTGGGAGGCCTCTTTTATAGGCCCCCTAATCAGCCAAGCTCCGCCCCCTAATCAGGGCGGAGCCCCTACTCAGGGCTCGGGGCTCAGCACACTGCCCCTACAGGCCTCTACACATACAAGCACTACAAAGACAGACGCAAGTACAGATACCTTCTCCTCCAATGAGACTCACTCCCACTTAAACTCCCCTGTTAGCAGCCCTGTTGGCCGGCTCCTGGGGGCCGCTGCTCGCTGCTAGGGCCGCTGCTCGGCTGGGAGGCCTCTTTTATAGGCCCCCTAATCAGCCAAGCTCCGCCCCCTAATCAGGGCGGAGCCCCTACTCAGGGCTCGGGGCTCAGCACACTGCCCCTACAGGCCTCTACACATACAAGCACTACAAAGACAGACGCAAGTACAGATACCTTCTCCTCCAATGAGACTCACTCCCACTTAAACTCCCCTGTTAGCAGCCCTGTTGGCCGGCTCCTGGGGGCCGCTGCTCGCTGCTAGGGCCGCTGCTCGGCTGGGAGGCCTCTTTTATAGGCCCCCTAATCAGCCAAGCTCCGCCCCCTAATCAGGGCGGAGCCCCTACTCAGGGCTCGGGGCTCAGCACACTGCCCCTACAGGCCTCTACACATACAAGCACTACAAAGACAGACGCAAGTACAGATACCTTCTCCTCCAATGAGACTCACTCCCACTTAAACTCCCCTGTTAGCAGCCCTGTTGGCCGGCTCCTGGGGGCCGCTGCTCGCTGCTAGGGCCGCTGCTCGGCTGGGAGGCCTCTTTTATAGGCCCCCTAATCAGCCAAGCTCCGCCCCCTAATCAGGGCGGAGCCCCTACTCAGGGCTCGGGGCTCAGCACACTGCCCCTACAGGCCTCTACACATACAAGCACTACAAAGACAGACGCAAGTACAGATACCTTCTCCTCCAATGAGACTCACTCCCACTTAAACTCCCCTGTTAGCAGCCCTGTTGGCCGGCTCCTGGGGGCCGCTGCTCGCTGCTAGGGCCGCTGCTCGGCTGGGAGGCCTCTTTTATAGGCCCCCTAATCAGCCAAGCTCCGCCCCCTAATCAGGGCGGAGCCCCTACTCAGGGCTCGGGGCTCAGCACACTGCCCCTACAGGCCTCTACACATACAAGCACTACAAAGACAGACGCAAGTACAGATACCTTCTCCTCCAATGAGACTCACTCCCACTTAAACTCCCCTGTTAGCAGCCCTGTTGGCCGGCTCCTGGGGGCCGCTGCTCGCTGCTAGGGCCGCTGCTCGGCTGGGAGGCCTCTTTTATAGGCCCCCTAATCAGCCAAGCTCCGCCCCCTAATCAGGGCGGAGCCCCTACTCAGGGCTCGGGGCTCAGCACACTGCCCCTACAGGCCTCTACACATACAAGCACTACAAAGACAGACGCAAGTACAGATACCTTCTCCTCCAATGAGACTCACTCCCACTTAAACTCCCCTGTTAGCAGCCCTGTTGGCCGGCTCCTGGGGGCCGCTGCTCGCTGCTAGGGCCGCTGCTCGGCTGGGAGGCCTCTTTTATAGGCCCCCTAATCAGCCAAGCTCCGCCCCCTAATCAGGGCGGAGCCCCTACTCAGGGCTCGGGGCTCAGCACACTGCCCCTACAGGCCTCTACACATACAAGCACTACAAAGACAGACGCAAGTACAGATACCTTCTCCTCCAATGAGACTCACTCCCACTTAAACTCCCCTGTTAGCAGCCCTGTTGGCCGGCTCCTGGGGGCCGCTGCTCGCTGCTAGGGCCGCTGCTCGGCTGGGAGGCCTCTTTTATAGGCCCCCTAATCAGCCAAGCTCCGCCCCCTAATCAGGGCGGAGCCCCTACTCAGGGCTCGGGGCTCAGCACACTGCCCCTACAGGCCTCTACACATACAAGCACTACAAAGACAGACGCAAGTACAGATACCTTCTCCTCCAATGAGACTCACTCCCACTTAAACTCCCCTGTTAGCAGCCCTGTTGGCCGGCTCCTGGGGGCCGCTGCTCGCTGCTAGGGCCGCTGCTCGGCTGGGAGGCCTCTTTTATAGGCCCCCTAATCAGCCAAGCTCCGCCCCCTAATCAGGGCGGAGCCCCTACTCAGGGCTCGGGGCTCAGCACACTGCCCCTACAGGCCTCTACACATACAAGCACTACAAAGACAGACGCAAGTACAGATACCTTCTCCTCCAATGAGACTCACTCCCACTTAAACTCCCCTGTTAGCAGCCCTGTTGGCCGGCTCCTGGGGGCCGCTGCTCGCTGCTAGGGCCGCTGCTCGGCTGGGAGGCCTCTTTTATAGGCCCCCTAATCAGCCAAGCTCCGCCCCCTAATCAGGGCGGAGCCCCTACTCAGGGCTCGGGGCTCAGCACACTGCCCCTACAGGCCTCTACACATACAAGCACTACAAAGACAGACGCAAGTACAGATACCTTCTCCTCCAATGAGACTCACTCCCACTTAAACTCCCCTGTTAGCAGCCCTGTTGGCCGGCTCCTGGGGGCCGCTGCTCGCTGCTAGGGCCGCTGCTCGGCTGGGAGGCCTCTTTTATAGGCCCCCTAATCAGCCAAGCTCCGCCCCCTAATCAGGGCGGAGCCCCTACTCAGGGCTCGGGGCTCAGCACACTGCCCCTACAGGCCTCTACACATACAAGCACTACAAAGACAGACGCAAGTACAGATACCTTCTCCTCCAATGAGACTCACTCCCACTTAAACTCCCCTGTTAGCAGCCCTGTTGGCCGGCTCCTGGGGGCCGCTGCTCGCTGCTAGGGCCGCTGCTCGGCTGGGAGGCCTCTTTTATAGGCCCCCTAATCAGCCAAGCTCCGCCCCCTAATCAGGGCGGAGCCCCTACTCAGGGCTCGGGGCTCAGCACACTGCCCCTACAGGCCTCTACACATACAAGCACTACAAAGACAGACGCAAGTACAGATACCTTCTCCTCCAATGAGACTCACTCCCACTTAAACTCCCCTGTTAGCAGCCCTGTTGGCCGGCTCCTGGGGGCCGCTGCTCGCTGCTAGGGCCGCTGCTCGGCTGGGAGGCCTCTTTTATAGGCCCCCTAATCAGCCAAGCTCCGCCCCCTAATCAGGGCGGAGCCCCTACTCAGGGCTCGGGGCTCAGCACACTGCCCCTACAGGCCTCTACACATACAAGCACTACAAAGACAGACGCAAGTACAGATACCTTCTCCTCCAATGAGACTCACTCCCACTTAAACTCCCCTGTTAGCAGCCCTGTTGGCCGGCTCCTGGGGGCCGCTGCTCGCTGCTAGGGCCGCTGCTCGGCTGGGAGGCCTCTTTTATAGGCCCCCTAATCAGCCAAGCTCCGCCCCCTAATCAGGGCGGAGCCCCTACTCAGGGCTCGGGGCTCAGCACACTGCCCCTACAGGCCTCTACACATACAAGCACTACAAAGACAGACGCAAGTACAGATACCTTCTCCTCCAATGAGACTCACTCCCACTTAAACTCCCCTGTTAGCAGCCCTGTTGGCCGGCTCCTGGGGGCCGCTGCTCGCTGCTAGGGCCGCTGCTCGGCTGGGAGGCCTCTTTTATAGGCCCCCTAATCAGCCAAGCTCCGCCCCCTAATCAGGGCGGAGCCCCTACTCAGGGCTCGGGGCTCAGCACACTGCCCCTACAGGCCTCTACACATACAAGCACTACAAAGACAGACGCAAGTACAGATACCTTCTCCTCCAATGAGACTCACTCCCACTTAAACTCCCCTGTTAGCAGCCCTGTTGGCCGGCTCCTGGGGGCCGCTGCTCGCTGCTAGGGCCGCTGCTCGGCTGGGAGGCCTCTTTTATAGGCCCCCTAATCAGCCAAGCTCCGCCCCCTAATCAGGGCGGAGCCCCTACTCAGGGCTCGGGGCTCAGCACACTGCCCCTACAGGCCTCTACACATACAAGCACTACAAAGACAGACGCAAGTACAGATACCTTCTCCTCCAATGAGACTCACTCCCACTTAAACTCCCCTGTTAGCAGCCCTGTTGGCCGGCTCCTGGGGGCCGCTGCTCGCTGCTAGGGCCGCTGCTCGGCTGGGAGGCCTCTTTTATAGGCCCCCTAATCAGCCAAGCTCCGCCCCCTAATCAGGGCGGAGCCCCTACTCAGGGCTCGGGGCTCAGCACACTGCCCCTACAGGCCTCTACACATACAAGCACTACAAAGACAGACGCAAGTACAGATACCTTCTCCTCCAATGAGACTCACTCCCACTTAAACTCCCCTGTTAGCAGCCCTGTTGGCCGGCTCCTGGGGGCCGCTGCTCGCTGCTAGGGCCGCTGCTCGGCTGGGAGGCCTCTTTTATAGGCCCCCTAATCAGCCAAGCTCCGCCCCCTAATCAGGGCGGAGCCCCTACTCAGGGCTCGGGGCTCAGCACACTGCCCCTACAGGCCTCTACACATACAAGCACTACAAAGACAGACGCAAGTACAGATACCTTCTCCTCCAATGAGACTCACTCCCACTTAAACTCCCCTGTTAGCAGCCCTGTTGGCCGGCTCCTGGGGGCCGCTGCTCGCTGCTAGGGCCGCTGCTCGGCTGGGAGGCCTCTTTTATAGGCCCCCTAATCAGCCAAGCTCCGCCCCCTAATCAGGGCGGAGCCCCTACTCAGGGCTCGGGGCTCAGCACACTGCCCCTACAGGCCTCTACACATACAAGCACTACAAAGACAGACGCAAGTACAGATACCTTCTCCTCCAATGAGACTCACTCCCACTTAAACTCCCCTGTTAGCAGCCCTGTTGGCCGGCTCCTGGGGGCCGCTGCTCGCTGCTAGGGCCGCTGCTCGGCTGGGAGGCCTCTTTTATAGGCCCCCTAATCAGCCAAGCTCCGCCCCCTAATCAGGGCGGAGCCCCTACTCAGGGCTCGGGGCTCAGCACACTGCCCCTACAGGCCTCTACACATACAAGCACTACAAAGACAGACGCAAGTACAGATACCTTCTCCTCCAATGAGACTCACTCCCACTTAAACTCCCCTGTTAGCAGCCCTGTTGGCCGGCTCCTGGGGGCCGCTGCTCGCTGCTAGGGCCGCTGCTCGGCTGGGAGGCCTCTTTTATAGGCCCCCTAATCAGCCAAGCTCCGCCCCCTAATCAGGGCGGAGCCCCTACTCAGGGCTCGGGGCTCAGCACACTGCCCCTACAGGCCTCTACACATACAAGCACTACAAAGACAGACGCAAGTACAGATACCTTCTCCTCCAATGAGACTCACTCCCACTTAAACTCCCCTGTTAGCAGCCCTGTTGGCCGGCTCCTGGGGGCCGCTGCTCGCTGCTAGGGCCGCTGCTCGGCTGGGAGGCCTCTTTTATAGGCCCCCTAATCAGCCAAGCTCCGCCCCCTAATCAGGGCGGAGCCCCTACTCAGGGCTCGGGGCTCAGCACACTGCCCCTACAGGCCTCTACACATACAAGCACTACAAAGACAGACGCAAGTACAGATACCTTCTCCTCCAATGAGACTCACTCCCACTTAAACTCCCCTGTTAGCAGCCCTGTTGGCCGGCTCCTGGGGGCCGCTGCTCGCTGCTAGGGCCGCTGCTCGGCTGGGAGGCCTCTTTTATAGGCCCCCTAATCAGCCAAGCTCCGCCCCCTAATCAGGGCGGAGCCCCTACTCAGGGCTCGGGGCTCAGCACACTGCCCCTACAGGCCTCTACACATACAAGCACTACAAAGACAGACGCAAGTACAGATACCTTCTCCTCCAATGAGACTCACTCCCACTTAAACTCCCCTGTTAGCAGCCCTGTTGGCCGGCTCCTGGGGGCCGCTGCTCGCTGCTAGGGCCGCTGCTCGGCTGGGAGGCCTCTTTTATAGGCCCCCTAATCAGCCAAGCTCCGCCCCCTAATCAGGGCGGAGCCCCTACTCAGGGCTCGGGGCTCAGCACACTGCCCCTACAGGCCTCTACACATACAAGCACTACAAAGACAGACGCAAGTACAGATACCTTCTCCTCCAATGAGACTCACTCCCACTTAAACTCCCCTGTTAGCAGCCCTGTTGGCCGGCTCCTGGGGGCCGCTGCTCGCTGCTAGGGCCGCTGCTCGGCTGGGAGGCCTCTTTTATAGGCCCCCTAATCAGCCAAGCTCCGCCCCCTAATCAGGGCGGAGCCCCTACTCAGGGCTCGGGGCTCAGCACACTGCCCCTACAGGCCTCTACACATACAAGCACTACAAAGACAGACGCAAGTACAGATACCTTCTCCTCCAATGAGACTCACTCCCACTTAAACTCCCCTGTTAGCAGCCCTGTTGGCCGGCTCCTGGGGGCCGCTGCTCGCTGCTAGGGCCGCTGCTCGGCTGGGAGGCCTCTTTTATAGGCCCCCTAATCAGCCAAGCTCCGCCCCCTAATCAGGGCGGAGCCCCTACTCAGGGCTCGGGGCTCAGCACACTGCCCCTACAGGCCTCTACACATACAAGCACTACAAAGACAGACGCAAGTACAGATACCTTCTCCTCCAATGAGACTCACTCCCACTTAAACTCCCCTGTTAGCAGCCCTGTTGGCCGGCTCCTGGGGGCCGCTGCTCGCTGCTAGGGCCGCTGCTCGGCTGGGAGGCCTCTTTTATAGGCCCCCTAATCAGCCAAGCTCCGCCCCCTAATCAGGGCGGAGCCCCTACTCAGGGCTCGGGGCTCAGCACACTGCCCCTACAGGCCTCTACACATACAAGCACTACAAAGACAGACGCAAGTACAGATACCTTCTCCTCCAATGAGACTCACTCCCACTTAAACTCCCCTGTTAGCAGCCCTGTTGGCCGGCTCCTGGGGGCCGCTGCTCGCTGCTAGGGCCGCTGCTCGGCTGGGAGGCCTCTTTTATAGGCCCCCTAATCAGCCAAGCTCCGCCCCCTAATCAGGGCGGAGCCCCTACTCAGGGCTCGGGGCTCAGCACACTGCCCCTACAGGCCTCTACACATACAAGCACTACAAAGACAGACGCAAGTACAGATACCTTCTCCTCCAATGAGACTCACTCCCACTTAAACTCCCCTGTTAGCAGCCCTGTTGGCCGGCTCCTGGGGGCCGCTGCTCGCTGCTAGGGCCGCTGCTCGGCTGGGAGGCCTCTTTTATAGGCCCCCTAATCAGCCAAGCTCCGCCCCCTAATCAGGGCGGAGCCCCTACTCAGGGCTCGGGGCTCAGCACACTGCCCCTACAGGCCTCTACACATACAAGCACTACAAAGACAGACGCAAGTACAGATACCTTCTCCTCCAATGAGACTCACTCCCACTTAAACTCCCCTGTTAGCAGCCCTGTTGGCCGGCTCCTGGGGGCCGCTGCTCGCTGCTAGGGCCGCTGCTCGGCTGGGAGGCCTCTTTTATAGGCCCCCTAATCAGCCAAGCTCCGCCCCCTAATCAGGGCGGAGCCCCTACTCAGGGCTCGGGGCTCAGCACACTGCCCCTACAGGCCTCTACACATACAAGCACTACAAAGACAGACGCAAGTACAGATACCTTCTCCTCCAATGAGACTCACTCCCACTTAAACTCCCCTGTTAGCAGCCCTGTTGGCCGGCTCCTGGGGGCCGCTGCTCGCTGCTAGGGCCGCTGCTCGGCTGGGAGGCCTCTTTTATAGGCCCCCTAATCAGCCAAGCTCCGCCCCCTAATCAGGGCGGAGCCCCTACTCAGGGCTCGGGGCTCAGCACACTGCCCCTACAGGCCTCTACACATACAAGCACTACAAAGACAGACGCAAGTACAGATACCTTCTCCTCCAATGAGACTCACTCCCACTTAAACTCCCCTGTTAGCAGCCCTGTTGGCCGGCTCCTGGGGGCCGCTGCTCGCTGCTAGGGCCGCTGCTCGGCTGGGAGGCCTCTTTTATAGGCCCCCTAATCAGCCAAGCTCCGCCCCCTAATCAGGGCGGAGCCCCTACTCAGGGCTCGGGGCTCAGCACACTGCCCCTACAGGCCTCTACACATACAAGCACTACAAAGACAGACGCAAGTACAGATACCTTCTCCTCCAATGAGACTCACTCCCACTTAAACTCCCCTGTTAGCAGCCCTGTTGGCCGGCTCCTGGGGGCCGCTGCTCGCTGCTAGGGCCGCTGCTCGGCTGGGAGGCCTCTTTTATAGGCCCCCTAATCAGCCAAGCTCCGCCCCCTAATCAGGGCGGAGCCCCTACTCAGGGCTCGGGGCTCAGCACACTGCCCCTACAGGCCTCTACACATACAAGCACTACAAAGACAGACGCAAGTACAGATACCTTCTCCTCCAATGAGACTCACTCCCACTTAAACTCCCCTGTTAGCAGCCCTGTTGGCCGGCTCCTGGGGGCCGCTGCTCGCTGCTAGGGCCGCTGCTCGGCTGGGAGGCCTCTTTTATAGGCCCCCTAATCAGCCAAGCTCCGCCCCCTAATCAGGGCGGAGCCCCTACTCAGGGCTCGGGGCTCAGCACACTGCCCCTACAGGCCTCTACACATACAAGCACTACAAAGACAGACGCAAGTACAGATACCTTCTCCTCCAATGAGACTCACTCCCACTTAAACTCCCCTGTTAGCAGCCCTGTTGGCCGGCTCCTGGGGGCCGCTGCTCGCTGCTAGGGCCGCTGCTCGGCTGGGAGGCCTCTTTTATAGGCCCCCTAATCAGCCAAGCTCCGCCCCCTAATCAGGGCGGAGCCCCTACTCAGGGCTCGGGGCTCAGCACACTGCCCCTACAGGCCTCTACACATACAAGCACTACAAAGACAGACGCAAGTACAGATACCTTCTCCTCCAATGAGACTCACTCCCACTTAAACTCCCCTGTTAGCAGCCCTGTTGGCCGGCTCCTGGGGGCCGCTGCTCGCTGCTAGGGCCGCTGCTCGGCTGGGAGGCCTCTTTTATAGGCCCCCTAATCAGCCAAGCTCCGCCCCCTAATCAGGGCGGAGCCCCTACTCAGGGCTCGGGGCTCAGCACACTGCCCCTACAGGCCTCTACACATACAAGCACTACAAAGACAGACGCAAGTACAGATACCTTCTCCTCCAATGAGACTCACTCCCACTTAAACTCCCCTGTTAGCAGCCCTGTTGGCCGGCTCCTGGGGGCCGCTGCTCGCTGCTAGGGCCGCTGCTCGGCTGGGAGGCCTCTTTTATAGGCCCCCTAATCAGCCAAGCTCCGCCCCCTAATCAGGGCGGAGCCCCTACTCAGGGCTCGGGGCTCAGCACACTGCCCCTACAGGCCTCTACACATACAAGCACTACAAAGACAGACGCAAGTACAGATACCTTCTCCTCCAATGAGACTCACTCCCACTTAAACTCCCCTGTTAGCAGCCCTGTTGGCCGGCTCCTGGGGGCCGCTGCTCGCTGCTAGGGCCGCTGCTCGGCTGGGAGGCCTCTTTTATAGGCCCCCTAATCAGCCAAGCTCCGCCCCCTAATCAGGGCGGAGCCCCTACTCAGGGCTCGGGGCTCAGCACACTGCCCCTACAGGCCTCTACACATACAAGCACTACAAAGACAGACGCAAGTACAGATACCTTCTCCTCCAATGAGACTCACTCCCACTTAAACTCCCCTGTTAGCAGCCCTGTTGGCCGGCTCCTGGGGGCCGCTGCTCGCTGCTAGGGCCGCTGCTCGGCTGGGAGGCCTCTTTTATAGGCCCCCTAATCAGCCAAGCTCCGCCCCCTAATCAGGGCGGAGCCCCTACTCAGGGCTCGGGGCTCAGCACACTGCCCCTACAGGCCTCTACACATACAAGCACTACAAAGACAGACGCAAGTACAGATACCTTCTCCTCCAATGAGACTCACTCCCACTTAAACTCCCCTGTTAGCAGCCCTGTTGGCCGGCTCCTGGGGGCCGCTGCTCGCTGCTAGGGCCGCTGCTCGGCTGGGAGGCCTCTTTTATAGGCCCCCTAATCAGCCAAGCTCCGCCCCCTAATCAGGGCGGAGCCCCTACTCAGGGCTCGGGGCTCAGCACACTGCCCCTACAGGCCTCTACACATACAAGCACTACAAAGACAGACGCAAGTACAGATACCTTCTCCTCCAATGAGACTCACTCCCACTTAAACTCCCCTGTTAGCAGCCCTGTTGGCCGGCTCCTGGGGGCCGCTGCTCGCTGCTAGGGCCGCTGCTCGGCTGGGAGGCCTCTTTTATAGGCCCCCTAATCAGCCAAGCTCCGCCCCCTAATCAGGGCGGAGCCCCTACTCAGGGCTCGGGGCTCAGCACACTGCCCCTACAGGCCTCTACACATACAAGCACTACAAAGACAGACGCAAGTACAGATACCTTCTCCTCCAATGAGACTCACTCCCACTTAAACTCCCCTGTTAGCAGCCCTGTTGGCCGGCTCCTGGGGGCCGCTGCTCGCTGCTAGGGCCGCTGCTCGGCTGGGAGGCCTCTTTTATAGGCCCCCTAATCAGCCAAGCTCCGCCCCCTAATCAGGGCGGAGCCCCTACTCAGGGCTCGGGGCTCAGCACACTGCCCCTACAGGCCTCTACACATACAAGCACTACAAAGACAGACGCAAGTACAGATACCTTCTCCTCCAATGAGACTCACTCCCACTTAAACTCCCCTGTTAGCAGCCCTGTTGGCCGGCTCCTGGGGGCCGCTGCTCGCTGCTAGGGCCGCTGCTCGGCTGGGAGGCCTCTTTTATAGGCCCCCTAATCAGCCAAGCTCCGCCCCCTAATCAGGGCGGAGCCCCTACTCAGGGCTCGGGGCTCAGCACACTGCCCCTACAGGCCTCTACACATACAAGCACTACAAAGACAGACGCAAGTACAGATACCTTCTCCTCCAATGAGACTCACTCCCACTTAAACTCCCCTGTTAGCAGCCCTGTTGGCCGGCTCCTGGGGGCCGCTGCTCGCTGCTAGGGCCGCTGCTCGGCTGGGAGGCCTCTTTTATAGGCCCCCTAATCAGCCAAGCTCCGCCCCCTAATCAGGGCGGAGCCCCTACTCAGGGCTCGGGGCTCAGCACACTGCCCCTACAGGCCTCTACACATACAAGCACTACAAAGACAGACGCAAGTACAGATACCTTCTCCTCCAATGAGACTCACTCCCACTTAAACTCCCCTGTTAGCAGCCCTGTTGGCCGGCTCCTGGGGGCCGCTGCTCGCTGCTAGGGCCGCTGCTCGGCTGGGAGGCCTCTTTTATAGGCCCCCTAATCAGCCAAGCTCCGCCCCCTAATCAGGGCGGAGCCCCTACTCAGGGCTCGGGGCTCAGCACACTGCCCCTACAGGCCTCTACACATACAAGCACTACAAAGACAGACGCAAGTACAGATACCTTCTCCTCCAATGAGACTCACTCCCACTTAAACTCCCCTGTTAGCAGCCCTGTTGGCCGGCTCCTGGGGGCCGCTGCTCGCTGCTAGGGCCGCTGCTCGGCTGGGAGGCCTCTTTTATAGGCCCCCTAATCAGCCAAGCTCCGCCCCCTAATCAGGGCGGAGCCCCTACTCAGGGCTCGGGGCTCAGCACACTGCCCCTACAGGCCTCTACACATACAAGCACTACAAAGACAGACGCAAGTACAGATACCTTCTCCTCCAATGAGACTCACTCCCACTTAAACTCCCCTGTTAGCAGCCCTGTTGGCCGGCTCCTGGGGGCCGCTGCTCGCTGCTAGGGCCGCTGCTCGGCTGGGAGGCCTCTTTTATAGGCCCCCTAATCAGCCAAGCTCCGCCCCCTAATCAGGGCGGAGCCCCTACTCAGGGCTCGGGGCTCAGCACACTGCCCCTACAGGCCTCTACACATACAAGCACTACAAAGACAGACGCAAGTACAGATACCTTCTCCTCCAATGAGACTCACTCCCACTTAAACTCCCCTGTTAGCAGCCCTGTTGGCCGGCTCCTGGGGGCCGCTGCTCGCTGCTAGGGCCGCTGCTCGGCTGGGAGGCCTCTTTTATAGGCCCCCTAATCAGCCAAGCTCCGCCCCCTAATCAGGGCGGAGCCCCTACTCAGGGCTCGGGGCTCAGCACACTGCCCCTACAGGCCTCTACACATACAAGCACTACAAAGACAGACGCAAGTACAGATACCTTCTCCTCCAATGAGACTCACTCCCACTTAAACTCCCCTGTTAGCAGCCCTGTTGGCCGGCTCCTGGGGGCCGCTGCTCGCTGCTAGGGCCGCTGCTCGGCTGGGAGGCCTCTTTTATAGGCCCCCTAATCAGCCAAGCTCCGCCCCCTAATCAGGGCGGAGCCCCTACTCAGGGCTCGGGGCTCAGCACACTGCCCCTACAGGCCTCTACACATACAAGCACTACAAAGACAGACGCAAGTACAGATACCTTCTCCTCCAATGAGACTCACTCCCACTTAAACTCCCCTGTTAGCAGCCCTGTTGGCCGGCTCCTGGGGGCCGCTGCTCGCTGCTAGGGCCGCTGCTCGGCTGGGAGGCCTCTTTTATAGGCCCCCTAATCAGCCAAGCTCCGCCCCCTAATCAGGGCGGAGCCCCTACTCAGGGCTCGGGGCTCAGCACACTGCCCCTACAGGCCTCTACACATACAAGCACTACAAAGACAGACGCAAGTACAGATACCTTCTCCTCCAATGAGACTCACTCCCACTTAAACTCCCCTGTTAGCAGCCCTGTTGGCCGGCTCCTGGGGGCCGCTGCTCGCTGCTAGGGCCGCTGCTCGGCTGGGAGGCCTCTTTTATAGGCCCCCTAATCAGCCAAGCTCCGCCCCCTAATCAGGGCGGAGCCCCTACTCAGGGCTCGGGGCTCAGCACACTGCCCCTACAGGCCTCTACACATACAAGCACTACAAAGACAGACGCAAGTACAGATACCTTCTCCTCCAATGAGACTCACTCCCACTTAAACTCCCCTGTTAGCAGCCCTGTTGGCCGGCTCCTGGGGGCCGCTGCTCGCTGCTAGGGCCGCTGCTCGGCTGGGAGGCCTCTTTTATAGGCCCCCTAATCAGCCAAGCTCCGCCCCCTAATCAGGGCGGAGCCCCTACTCAGGGCTCGGGGCTCAGCACACTGCCCCTACAGGCCTCTACACATACAAGCACTACAAAGACAGACGCAAGTACAGATACCTTCTCCTCCAATGAGACTCACTCCCACTTAAACTCCCCTGTTAGCAGCCCTGTTGGCCGGCTCCTGGGGGCCGCTGCTCGCTGCTAGGGCCGCTGCTCGGCTGGGAGGCCTCTTTTATAGGCCCCCTAATCAGCCAAGCTCCGCCCCCTAATCAGGGCGGAGCCCCTACTCAGGGCTCGGGGCTCAGCACACTGCCCCTACAGGCCTCTACACATACAAGCACTACAAAGACAGACGCAAGTACAGATACCTTCTCCTCCAATGAGACTCACTCCCACTTAAACTCCCCTGTTAGCAGCCCTGTTGGCCGGCTCCTGGGGGCCGCTGCTCGCTGCTAGGGCCGCTGCTCGGCTGGGAGGCCTCTTTTATAGGCCCCCTAATCAGCCAAGCTCCGCCCCCTAATCAGGGCGGAGCCCCTACTCAGGGCTCGGGGCTCAGCACACTGCCCCTACAGGCCTCTACACATACAAGCACTACAAAGACAGACGCAAGTACAGATACCTTCTCCTCCAATGAGACTCACTCCCACTTAAACTCCCCTGTTAGCAGCCCTGTTGGCCGGCTCCTGGGGGCCGCTGCTCGCTGCTAGGGCCGCTGCTCGGCTGGGAGGCCTCTTTTATAGGCCCCCTAATCAGCCAAGCTCCGCCCCCTAATCAGGGCGGAGCCCCTACTCAGGGCTCGGGGCTCAGCACACTGCCCCTACAGGCCTCTACACATACAAGCACTACAAAGACAGACGCAAGTACAGATACCTTCTCCTCCAATGAGACTCACTCCCACTTAAACTCCCCTGTTAGCAGCCCTGTTGGCCGGCTCCTGGGGGCCGCTGCTCGCTGCTAGGGCCGCTGCTCGGCTGGGAGGCCTCTTTTATAGGCCCCCTAATCAGCCAAGCTCCGCCCCCTAATCAGGGCGGAGCCCCTACTCAGGGCTCGGGGCTCAGCACACTGCCCCTACAGGCCTCTACACATACAAGCACTACAAAGACAGACGCAAGTACAGATACCTTCTCCTCCAATGAGACTCACTCCCACTTAAACTCCCCTGTTAGCAGCCCTGTTGGCCGGCTCCTGGGGGCCGCTGCTCGCTGCTAGGGCCGCTGCTCGGCTGGGAGGCCTCTTTTATAGGCCCCCTAATCAGCCAAGCTCCGCCCCCTAATCAGGGCGGAGCCCCTACTCAGGGCTCGGGGCTCAGCACACTGCCCCTACAGGCCTCTACACATACAAGCACTACAAAGACAGACGCAAGTACAGATACCTTCTCCTCCAATGAGACTCACTCCCACTTAAACTCCCCTGTTAGCAGCCCTGTTGGCCGGCTCCTGGGGGCCGCTGCTCGCTGCTAGGGCCGCTGCTCGGCTGGGAGGCCTCTTTTATAGGCCCCCTAATCAGCCAAGCTCCGCCCCCTAATCAGGGCGGAGCCCCTACTCAGGGCTCGGGGCTCAGCACACTGCCCCTACAGGCCTCTACACATACAAGCACTACAAAGACAGACGCAAGTACAGATACCTTCTCCTCCAATGAGACTCACTCCCACTTAAACTCCCCTGTTAGCAGCCCTGTTGGCCGGCTCCTGGGGGCCGCTGCTCGCTGCTAGGGCCGCTGCTCGGCTGGGAGGCCTCTTTTATAGGCCCCCTAATCAGCCAAGCTCCGCCCCCTAATCAGGGCGGAGCCCCTACTCAGGGCTCGGGGCTCAGCACACTGCCCCTACAGGCCTCTACACATACAAGCACTACAAAGACAGACGCAAGTACAGATACCTTCTCCTCCAATGAGACTCACTCCCACTTAAACTCCCCTGTTAGCAGCCCTGTTGGCCGGCTCCTGGGGGCCGCTGCTCGCTGCTAGGGCCGCTGCTCGGCTGGGAGGCCTCTTTTATAGGCCCCCTAATCAGCCAAGCTCCGCCCCCTAATCAGGGCGGAGCCCCTACTCAGGGCTCGGGGCTCAGCACACTGCCCCTACAGGCCTCTACACATACAAGCACTACAAAGACAGACGCAAGTACAGATACCTTCTCCTCCAATGAGACTCACTCCCACTTAAACTCCCCTGTTAGCAGCCCTGTTGGCCGGCTCCTGGGGGCCGCTGCTCGCTGCTAGGGCCGCTGCTCGGCTGGGAGGCCTCTTTTATAGGCCCCCTAATCAGCCAAGCTCCGCCCCCTAATCAGGGCGGAGCCCCTACTCAGGGCTCGGGGCTCAGCACACTGCCCCTACAGGCCTCTACACATACAAGCACTACAAAGACAGACGCAAGTACAGATACCTTCTCCTCCAATGAGACTCACTCCCACTTAAACTCCCCTGTTAGCAGCCCTGTTGGCCGGCTCCTGGGGGCCGCTGCTCGCTGCTAGGGCCGCTGCTCGGCTGGGAGGCCTCTTTTATAGGCCCCCTAATCAGCCAAGCTCCGCCCCCTAATCAGGGCGGAGCCCCTACTCAGGGCTCGGGGCTCAGCACACTGCCCCTACAGGCCTCTACACATACAAGCACTACAAAGACAGACGCAAGTACAGATACCTTCTCCTCCAATGAGACTCACTCCCACTTAAACTCCCCTGTTAGCAGCCCTGTTGGCCGGCTCCTGGGGGCCGCTGCTCGCTGCTAGGGCCGCTGCTCGGCTGGGAGGCCTCTTTTATAGGCCCCCTAATCAGCCAAGCTCCGCCCCCTAATCAGGGCGGAGCCCCTACTCAGGGCTCGGGGCTCAGCACACTGCCCCTACAGGCCTCTACACATACAAGCACTACAAAGACAGACGCAAGTACAGATACCTTCTCCTCCAATGAGACTCACTCCCACTTAAACTCCCCTGTTAGCAGCCCTGTTGGCCGGCTCCTGGGGGCCGCTGCTCGCTGCTAGGGCCGCTGCTCGGCTGGGAGGCCTCTTTTATAGGCCCCCTAATCAGCCAAGCTCCGCCCCCTAATCAGGGCGGAGCCCCTACTCAGGGCTCGGGGCTCAGCACACTGCCCCTACAGGCCTCTACACATACAAGCACTACAAAGACAGACGCAAGTACAGATACCTTCTCCTCCAATGAGACTCACTCCCACTTAAACTCCCCTGTTAGCAGCCCTGTTGGCCGGCTCCTGGGGGCCGCTGCTCGCTGCTAGGGCCGCTGCTCGGCTGGGAGGCCTCTTTTATAGGCCCCCTAATCAGCCAAGCTCCGCCCCCTAATCAGGGCGGAGCCCCTACTCAGGGCTCGGGGCTCAGCACACTGCCCCTACAGGCCTCTACACATACAAGCACTACAAAGACAGACGCAAGTACAGATACCTTCTCCTCCAATGAGACTCACTCCCACTTAAACTCCCCTGTTAGCAGCCCTGTTGGCCGGCTCCTGGGGGCCGCTGCTCGCTGCTAGGGCCGCTGCTCGGCTGGGAGGCCTCTTTTATAGGCCCCCTAATCAGCCAAGCTCCGCCCCCTAATCAGGGCGGAGCCCCTACTCAGGGCTCGGGGCTCAGCACACTGCCCCTACAGGCCTCTACACATACAAGCACTACAAAGACAGACGCAAGTACAGATACCTTCTCCTCCAATGAGACTCACTCCCACTTAAACTCCCCTGTTAGCAGCCCTGTTGGCCGGCTCCTGGGGGCCGCTGCTCGCTGCTAGGGCCGCTGCTCGGCTGGGAGGCCTCTTTTATAGGCCCCCTAATCAGCCAAGCTCCGCCCCCTAATCAGGGCGGAGCCCCTACTCAGGGCTCGGGGCTCAGCACACTGCCCCTACAGGCCTCTACACATACAAGCACTACAAAGACAGACGCAAGTACAGATACCTTCTCCTCCAATGAGACTCACTCCCACTTAAACTCCCCTGTTAGCAGCCCTGTTGGCCGGCTCCTGGGGGCCGCTGCTCGCTGCTAGGGCCGCTGCTCGGCTGGGAGGCCTCTTTTATAGGCCCCCTAATCAGCCAAGCTCCGCCCCCTAATCAGGGCGGAGCCCCTACTCAGGGCTCGGGGCTCAGCACACTGCCCCTACAGGCCTCTACACATACAAGCACTACAAAGACAGACGCAAGTACAGATACCTTCTCCTCCAATGAGACTCACTCCCACTTAAACTCCCCTGTTAGCAGCCCTGTTGGCCGGCTCCTGGGGGCCGCTGCTCGCTGCTAGGGCCGCTGCTCGGCTGGGAGGCCTCTTTTATAGGCCCCCTAATCAGCCAAGCTCCGCCCCCTAATCAGGGCGGAGCCCCTACTCAGGGCTCGGGGCTCAGCACACTGCCCCTACAGGCCTCTACACATACAAGCACTACAAAGACAGACGCAAGTACAGATACCTTCTCCTCCAATGAGACTCACTCCCACTTAAACTCCCCTGTTAGCAGCCCTGTTGGCCGGCTCCTGGGGGCCGCTGCTCGCTGCTAGGGCCGCTGCTCGGCTGGGAGGCCTCTTTTATAGGCCCCCTAATCAGCCAAGCTCCGCCCCCTAATCAGGGCGGAGCCCCTACTCAGGGCTCGGGGCTCAGCACACTGCCCCTACAGGCCTCTACACATACAAGCACTACAAAGACAGACGCAAGTACAGATACCTTCTCCTCCAATGAGACTCACTCCCACTTAAACTCCCCTGTTAGCAGCCCTGTTGGCCGGCTCCTGGGGGCCGCTGCTCGCTGCTAGGGCCGCTGCTCGGCTGGGAGGCCTCTTTTATAGGCCCCCTAATCAGCCAAGCTCCGCCCCCTAATCAGGGCGGAGCCCCTACTCAGGGCTCGGGGCTCAGCACACTGCCCCTACAGGCCTCTACACATACAAGCACTACAAAGACAGACGCAAGTACAGATACCTTCTCCTCCAATGAGACTCACTCCCACTTAAACTCCCCTGTTAGCAGCCCTGTTGGCCGGCTCCTGGGGGCCGCTGCTCGCTGCTAGGGCCGCTGCTCGGCTGGGAGGCCTCTTTTATAGGCCCCCTAATCAGCCAAGCTCCGCCCCCTAATCAGGGCGGAGCCCCTACTCAGGGCTCGGGGCTCAGCACACTGCCCCTACAGGCCTCTACACATACAAGCACTACAAAGACAGACGCAAGTACAGATACCTTCTCCTCCAATGAGACTCACTCCCACTTAAACTCCCCTGTTAGCAGCCCTGTTGGCCGGCTCCTGGGGGCCGCTGCTCGCTGCTAGGGCCGCTGCTCGGCTGGGAGGCCTCTTTTATAGGCCCCCTAATCAGCCAAGCTCCGCCCCCTAATCAGGGCGGAGCCCCTACTCAGGGCTCGGGGCTCAGCACACTGCCCCTACAGGCCTCTACACATACAAGCACTACAAAGACAGACGCAAGTACAGATACCTTCTCCTCCAATGAGACTCACTCCCACTTAAACTCCCCTGTTAGCAGCCCTGTTGGCCGGCTCCTGGGGGCCGCTGCTCGCTGCTAGGGCCGCTGCTCGGCTGGGAGGCCTCTTTTATAGGCCCCCTAATCAGCCAAGCTCCGCCCCCTAATCAGGGCGGAGCCCCTACTCAGGGCTCGGGGCTCAGCACACTGCCCCTACAGGCCTCTACACATACAAGCACTACAAAGACAGACGCAAGTACAGATACCTTCTCCTCCAATGAGACTCACTCCCACTTAAACTCCCCTGTTAGCAGCCCTGTTGGCCGGCTCCTGGGGGCCGCTGCTCGCTGCTAGGGCCGCTGCTCGGCTGGGAGGCCTCTTTTATAGGCCCCCTAATCAGCCAAGCTCCGCCCCCTAATCAGGGCGGAGCCCCTACTCAGGGCTCGGGGCTCAGCACACTGCCCCTACAGGCCTCTACACATACAAGCACTACAAAGACAGACGCAAGTACAGATACCTTCTCCTCCAATGAGACTCACTCCCACTTAAACTCCCCTGTTAGCAGCCCTGTTGGCCGGCTCCTGGGGGCCGCTGCTCGCTGCTAGGGCCGCTGCTCGGCTGGGAGGCCTCTTTTATAGGCCCCCTAATCAGCCAAGCTCCGCCCCCTAATCAGGGCGGAGCCCCTACTCAGGGCTCGGGGCTCAGCACACTGCCCCTACAGGCCTCTACACATACAAGCACTACAAAGACAGACGCAAGTACAGATACCTTCTCCTCCAATGAGACTCACTCCCACTTAAACTCCCCTGTTAGCAGCCCTGTTGGCCGGCTCCTGGGGGCCGCTGCTCGCTGCTAGGGCCGCTGCTCGGCTGGGAGGCCTCTTTTATAGGCCCCCTAATCAGCCAAGCTCCGCCCCCTAATCAGGGCGGAGCCCCTACTCAGGGCTCGGGGCTCAGCACACTGCCCCTACAGGCCTCTACACATACAAGCACTACAAAGACAGACGCAAGTACAGATACCTTCTCCTCCAATGAGACTCACTCCCACTTAAACTCCCCTGTTAGCAGCCCTGTTGGCCGGCTCCTGGGGGCCGCTGCTCGCTGCTAGGGCCGCTGCTCGGCTGGGAGGCCTCTTTTATAGGCCCCCTAATCAGCCAAGCTCCGCCCCCTAATCAGGGCGGAGCCCCTACTCAGGGCTCGGGGCTCAGCACACTGCCCCTACAGGCCTCTACACATACAAGCACTACAAAGACAGACGCAAGTACAGATACCTTCTCCTCCAATGAGACTCACTCCCACTTAAACTCCCCTGTTAGCAGCCCTGTTGGCCGGCTCCTGGGGGCCGCTGCTCGCTGCTAGGGCCGCTGCTCGGCTGGGAGGCCTCTTTTATAGGCCCCCTAATCAGCCAAGCTCCGCCCCCTAATCAGGGCGGAGCCCCTACTCAGGGCTCGGGGCTCAGCACACTGCCCCTACAGGCCTCTACACATACAAGCACTACAAAGACAGACGCAAGTACAGATACCTTCTCCTCCAATGAGACTCACTCCCACTTAAACTCCCCTGTTAGCAGCCCTGTTGGCCGGCTCCTGGGGGCCGCTGCTCGCTGCTAGGGCCGCTGCTCGGCTGGGAGGCCTCTTTTATAGGCCCCCTAATCAGCCAAGCTCCGCCCCCTAATCAGGGCGGAGCCCCTACTCAGGGCTCGGGGCTCAGCACACTGCCCCTACAGGCCTCTACACATACAAGCACTACAAAGACAGACGCAAGTACAGATACCTTCTCCTCCAATGAGACTCACTCCCACTTAAACTCCCCTGTTAGCAGCCCTGTTGGCCGGCTCCTGGGGGCCGCTGCTCGCTGCTAGGGCCGCTGCTCGGCTGGGAGGCCTCTTTTATAGGCCCCCTAATCAGCCAAGCTCCGCCCCCTAATCAGGGCGGAGCCCCTACTCAGGGCTCGGGGCTCAGCACACTGCCCCTACAGGCCTCTACACATACAAGCACTACAAAGACAGACGCAAGTACAGATACCTTCTCCTCCAATGAGACTCACTCCCACTTAAACTCCCCTGTTAGCAGCCCTGTTGGCCGGCTCCTGGGGGCCGCTGCTCGCTGCTAGGGCCGCTGCTCGGCTGGGAGGCCTCTTTTATAGGCCCCCTAATCAGCCAAGCTCCGCCCCCTAATCAGGGCGGAGCCCCTACTCAGGGCTCGGGGCTCAGCACACTGCCCCTACAGGCCTCTACACATACAAGCACTACAAAGACAGACGCAAGTACAGATACCTTCTCCTCCAATGAGACTCACTCCCACTTAAACTCCCCTGTTAGCAGCCCTGTTGGCCGGCTCCTGGGGGCCGCTGCTCGCTGCTAGGGCCGCTGCTCGGCTGGGAGGCCTCTTTTATAGGCCCCCTAATCAGCCAAGCTCCGCCCCCTAATCAGGGCGGAGCCCCTACTCAGGGCTCGGGGCTCAGCACACTGCCCCTACAGGCCTCTACACATACAAGCACTACAAAGACAGACGCAAGTACAGATACCTTCTCCTCCAATGAGACTCACTCCCACTTAAACTCCCCTGTTAGCAGCCCTGTTGGCCGGCTCCTGGGGGCCGCTGCTCGCTGCTAGGGCCGCTGCTCGGCTGGGAGGCCTCTTTTATAGGCCCCCTAATCAGCCAAGCTCCGCCCCCTAATCAGGGCGGAGCCCCTACTCAG
>NW_027045184.1:0-30119 GCF_028017835.1 Emys orbicularis
CAGGCCTCTACACATACAAGCACTACAAAGACAGACGCAAGTACAGATACCTTCTCCTCCAATGAGACTCACTCCCACTTAAACTCCCCTGTTAGCAGCCCTGTTGGCCGGCTCCTGGGGGCCGCTGCTCGCTGCTAGGGCCGCTGCTCGGCTGGGAGGCCTCTTTTATAGGCCCCCTAATCAGCCAAGCTCCGCCCCCTAATCAGGGCGGAGCCCCTACTCAGGGCTCGGGGCTCAGCACACTGCCCCTACAGGCCTCTACACATACAAGCACTACAAAGACAGACGCAAGTACAGATACCTTCTCCTCCAATGAGACTCACTCCCACTTAAACTCCCCTGTTAGCAGCCCTGTTGGCCGGCTCCTGGGGGCCGCTGCTCGCTGCTAGGGCCGCTGCTCGGCTGGGAGGCCTCTTTTATAGGCCCCCTAATCAGCCAAGCTCCGCCCCCTAATCAGGGCGGAGCCCCTACTCAGGGCTCGGGGCTCAGCACACTGCCCCTACAGGCCTCTACACATACAAGCACTACAAAGACAGACGCAAGTACAGATACCTTCTCCTCCAATGAGACTCACTCCCACTTAAACTCCCCTGTTAGCAGCCCTGTTGGCCGGCTCCTGGGGGCCGCTGCTCGCTGCTAGGGCCGCTGCTCGGCTGGGAGGCCTCTTTTATAGGCCCCCTAATCAGCCAAGCTCCGCCCCCTAATCAGGGCGGAGCCCCTACTCAGGGCTCGGGGCTCAGCACACTGCCCCTACAGGCCTCTACACATACAAGCACTACAAAGACAGACGCAAGTACAGATACCTTCTCCTCCAATGAGACTCACTCCCACTTAAACTCCCCTGTTAGCAGCCCTGTTGGCCGGCTCCTGGGGGCCGCTGCTCGCTGCTAGGGCCGCTGCTCGGCTGGGAGGCCTCTTTTATAGGCCCCCTAATCAGCCAAGCTCCGCCCCCTAATCAGGGCGGAGCCCCTACTCAGGGCTCGGGGCTCAGCACACTGCCCCTACAGGCCTCTACACATACAAGCACTACAAAGACAGACGCAAGTACAGATACCTTCTCCTCCAATGAGACTCACTCCCACTTAAACTCCCCTGTTAGCAGCCCTGTTGGCCGGCTCCTGGGGGCCGCTGCTCGCTGCTAGGGCCGCTGCTCGGCTGGGAGGCCTCTTTTATAGGCCCCCTAATCAGCCAAGCTCCGCCCCCTAATCAGGGCGGAGCCCCTACTCAGGGCTCGGGGCTCAGCACACTGCCCCTACAGGCCTCTACACATACAAGCACTACAAAGACAGACGCAAGTACAGATACCTTCTCCTCCAATGAGACTCACTCCCACTTAAACTCCCCTGTTAGCAGCCCTGTTGGCCGGCTCCTGGGGGCCGCTGCTCGCTGCTAGGGCCGCTGCTCGGCTGGGAGGCCTCTTTTATAGGCCCCCTAATCAGCCAAGCTCCGCCCCCTAATCAGGGCGGAGCCCCTACTCAGGGCTCGGGGCTCAGCACACTGCCCCTACAGGCCTCTACACATACAAGCACTACAAAGACAGACGCAAGTACAGATACCTTCTCCTCCAATGAGACTCACTCCCACTTAAACTCCCCTGTTAGCAGCCCCTGTTGGCCGGCTCCTGGGGGCCGCTGCTCGCTGCTAGGGCCGCTGCTCGGCTGGGAGGCCTCTTTTATAGGCCCCCTAATCAGCCAAGCTCCGCCCCCTAATCAGGGCGGAGCCCCTACTCAGGGCTCGGGGCTCAGCACACTGCCCCTACAGGCCTCTACACATACAAGCACTACAAAGACAGACGCAAGTACAGATACCTTCTCCTCCAATGAGACTCACT
The DNA here is from genome assembly GCF_028017835.1 of Emys orbicularis. NCBI lineage: Eukaryota > Metazoa > Chordata > Testudines > Emydidae > Emys > Emys orbicularis. The sequence goes on from NW_027045184.1 coordinate 1,832, forward strand.
CCCACTTAAACTCCCCTGTTAGCAGCCCTGTTGGCCGGCTCCTGGGGGCCGCTGCTCGCTGCTAGGGCCGCTGCTCGGCTGGGAGGCCTCTTTTATAGGCCCCCTAATCAGCCAAGCTCCGCCCCCTAATCAGGGCGGAGCCCCTACTCAGGGCTCGGGGCTCAGCACACTGCCCCTACAGGCCTCTACACATACAAGCACTACAAAGACAGACGCAAGTACAGATACCTTCTCCTCCAATGAGACTCACTCCCACTTAAACTCCCCTGTTAGCAGCCCTGTTGGCCGGCTCCTGGGGGCCGCTGCTCGCTGCTAGGGCCGCTGCTCGGCTGGGAGGCCTCTTTTATAGGCCCCCTAATCAGCCAAGCTCCGCCCCCTAATCAGGGCGGAGCCCCTACTCAGGGCTCGGGGCTCAGCACACTGCCCCTACAGGCCTCTACACATACAAGCACTACAAAGACAGACGCAAGTACAGATACCTTCTCCTCCAATGAGACTCACTCCCACTTAAACTCCCCTGTTAGCAGCCCTGTTGGCCGGCTCCTGGGGGCCGCTGCTCGCTGCTAGGGCCGCTGCTCGGCTGGGAGGCCTCTTTTATAGGCCCCCTAATCAGCCAAGCTCCGCCCCCTAATCAGGGCGGAGCCCCTACTCAGGGCTCGGGGCTCAGCACACTGCCCCTACAGGCCTCTACACATACAAGCACTACAAAGACAGACGCAAGTACAGATACCTTCTCCTCCAATGAGACTCACTCCCACTTAAACTCCCCTGTTAGCAGCCCTGTTGGCCGGCTCCTGGGGGCCGCTGCTCGCTGCTAGGGCCGCTGCTCGGCTGGGAGGCCTCTTTTATAGGCCCCCTAATCAGCCAAGCTCCGCCCCCTAATCAGGGCGGAGCCCCTACTCAGGGCTCGGGGCTCAGCACACTGCCCCTACAGGCCTCTACACATACAAGCACTACAAAGACAGACGCAAGTACAGATACCTTCTCCTCCAATGAGACTCACTCCCACTTAAACTCCCCTGTTAGCAGCCCTGTTGGCCGGCTCCTGGGGGCCGCTGCTCGCTGCTAGGGCCGCTGCTCGGCTGGGAGGCCTCTTTTATAGGCCCCCTAATCAGCCAAGCTCCGCCCCCTAATCAGGGCGGAGCCCCTACTCAGGGCTCGGGGCTCAGCACACTGCCCCTACAGGCCTCTACACATACAAGCACTACAAAGACAGACGCAAGTACAGATACCTTCTCCTCCAATGAGACTCACTCCCACTTAAACTCCCCTGTTAGCAGCCCTGTTGGCCGGCTCCTGGGGGCCGCTGCTCGCTGCTAGGGCCGCTGCTCGGCTGGGAGGCCTCTTTTATAGGCCCCCTAATCAGCCAAGCTCCGCCCCCTAATCAGGGCGGAGCCCCTACTCAGGGCTCGGGGCTCAGCACACTGCCCCTACAGGCCTCTACACATACAAGCACTACAAAGACAGACGCAAGTACAGATACCTTCTCCTCCAATGAGACTCACTCCCACTTAAACTCCCCTGTTAGCAGCCCTGTTGGCCGGCTCCTGGGGGCCGCTGCTCGCTGCTAGGGCCGCTGCTCGGCTGGGAGGCCTCTTTTATAGGCCCCCTAATCAGCCAAGCTCCGCCCCCTAATCAGGGCGGAGCCCCTACTCAGGGCTCGGGGCTCAGCACACTGCCCCTACAGGCCTCTACACATACAAGCACTACAAAGACAGACGCAAGTACAGATACCTTCTCCTCCAATGAGACTCACTCCCACTTAAACTCCCCTGTTAGCAGCCCTGTTGGCCGGCTCCTGGGGGCCGCTGCTCGCTGCTAGGGCCGCTGCTCGGCTGGGAGGCCTCTTTTATAGGCCCCCTAATCAGCCAAGCTCCGCCCCCTAATCAGGGCGGAGCCCCTACTCAGGGCTCGGGGCTCAGCACACTGCCCCTACAGGCCTCTACACATACAAGCACTACAAAGACAGACGCAAGTACAGATACCTTCTCCTCCAATGAGACTCACTCCCACTTAAACTCCCCTGTTAGCAGCCCTGTTGGCCGGCTCCTGGGGGCCGCTGCTCGCTGCTAGGGCCGCTGCTCGGCTGGGAGGCCTCTTTTATAGGCCCCCTAATCAGCCAAGCTCCGCCCCCTAATCAGGGCGGAGCCCCTACTCAGGGCTCGGGGCTCAGCACACTGCCCCTACAGGCCTCTACACATACAAGCACTACAAAGACAGACGCAAGTACAGATACCTTCTCCTCCAATGAGACTCACTCCCACTTAAACTCCCCTGTTAGCAGCCCTGTTGGCCGGCTCCTGGGGGCCGCTGCTCGCTGCTAGGGCCGCTGCTCGGCTGGGAGGCCTCTTTTATAGGCCCCCTAATCAGCCAAGCTCCGCCCCCTAATCAGGGCGGAGCCCCTACTCAGGGCTCGGGGCTCAGCACACTGCCCCTACAGGCCTCTACACATACAAGCACTACAAAGACAGACGCAAGTACAGATACCTTCTCCTCCAATGAGACTCACTCCCACTTAAACTCCCCTGTTAGCAGCCCTGTTGGCCGGCTCCTGGGGGCCGCTGCTCGCTGCTAGGGCCGCTGCTCGGCTGGGAGGCCTCTTTTATAGGCCCCCTAATCAGCCAAGCTCCGCCCCCTAATCAGGGCGGAGCCCCTACTCAGGGCTCGGGGCTCAGCACACTGCCCCTACAGGCCTCTACACATACAAGCACTACAAAGACAGACGCAAGTACAGATACCTTCTCCTCCAATGAGACTCACTCCCACTTAAACTCCCCTGTTAGCAGCCCTGTTGGCCGGCTCCTGGGGGCCGCTGCTCGCTGCTAGGGCCGCTGCTCGGCTGGGAGGCCTCTTTTATAGGCCCCCTAATCAGCCAAGCTCCGCCCCCTAATCAGGGCGGAGCCCCTACTCAGGGCTCGGGGCTCAGCACACTGCCCCTACAGGCCTCTACACATACAAGCACTACAAAGACAGACGCAAGTACAGATACCTTCTCCTCCAATGAGACTCACTCCCACTTAAACTCCCCTGTTAGCAGCCCTGTTGGCCGGCTCCTGGGGGCCGCTGCTCGCTGCTAGGGCCGCTGCTCGGCTGGGAGGCCTCTTTTATAGGCCCCCTAATCAGCCAAGCTCCGCCCCCTAATCAGGGCGGAGCCCCTACTCAGGGCTCGGGGCTCAGCACACTGCCCCTACAGGCCTCTACACATACAAGCACTACAAAGACAGACGCAAGTACAGATACCTTCTCCTCCAATGAGACTCACTCCCACTTAAACTCCCCTGTTAGCAGCCCTGTTGGCCGGCTCCTGGGGGCCGCTGCTCGCTGCTAGGGCCGCTGCTCGGCTGGGAGGCCTCTTTTATAGGCCCCCTAATCAGCCAAGCTCCGCCCCCTAATCAGGGCGGAGCCCCTACTCAGGGCTCGGGGCTCAGCACACTGCCCCTACAGGCCTCTACACATACAAGCACTACAAAGACAGACGCAAGTACAGATACCTTCTCCTCCAATGAGACTCACTCCCACTTAAACTCCCCTGTTAGCAGCCCTGTTGGCCGGCTCCTGGGGGCCGCTGCTCGCTGCTAGGGCCGCTGCTCGGCTGGGAGGCCTCTTTTATAGGCCCCCTAATCAGCCAAGCTCCGCCCCCTAATCAGGGCGGAGCCCCTACTCAGGGCTCGGGGCTCAGCACACTGCCCCTACAGGCCTCTACACATACAAGCACTACAAAGACAGACGCAAGTACAGATACCTTCTCCTCCAATGAGACTCACTCCCACTTAAACTCCCCTGTTAGCAGCCCTGTTGGCCGGCTCCTGGGGGCCGCTGCTCGCTGCTAGGGCCGCTGCTCGGCTGGGAGGCCTCTTTTATAGGCCCCCTAATCAGCCAAGCTCCGCCCCCTAATCAGGGCGGAGCCCCTACTCAGGGCTCGGGGCTCAGCACACTGCCCCTACAGGCCTCTACACATACAAGCACTACAAAGACAGACGCAAGTACAGATACCTTCTCCTCCAATGAGACTCACTCCCACTTAAACTCCCCTGTTAGCAGCCCTGTTGGCCGGCTCCTGGGGGCCGCTGCTCGCTGCTAGGGCCGCTGCTCGGCTGGGAGGCCTCTTTTATAGGCCCCCTAATCAGCCAAGCTCCGCCCCCTAATCAGGGCGGAGCCCCTACTCAGGGCTCGGGGCTCAGCACACTGCCCCTACAGGCCTCTACACATACAAGCACTACAAAGACAGACGCAAGTACAGATACCTTCTCCTCCAATGAGACTCACTCCCACTTAAACTCCCCTGTTAGCAGCCCTGTTGGCCGGCTCCTGGGGGCCGCTGCTCGCTGCTAGGGCCGCTGCTCGGCTGGGAGGCCTCTTTTATAGGCCCCCTAATCAGCCAAGCTCCGCCCCCTAATCAGGGCGGAGCCCCTACTCAGGGCTCGGGGCTCAGCACACTGCCCCTACAGGCCTCTACACATACAAGCACTACAAAGACAGACGCAAGTACAGATACCTTCTCCTCCAATGAGACTCACTCCCACTTAAACTCCCCTGTTAGCAGCCCTGTTGGCCGGCTCCTGGGGGCCGCTGCTCGCTGCTAGGGCCGCTGCTCGGCTGGGAGGCCTCTTTTATAGGCCCCCTAATCAGCCAAGCTCCGCCCCCTAATCAGGGCGGAGCCCCTACTCAGGGCTCGGGGCTCAGCACACTGCCCCTACAGGCCTCTACACATACAAGCACTACAAAGACAGACGCAAGTACAGATACCTTCTCCTCCAATGAGACTCACTCCCACTTAAACTCCCCTGTTAGCAGCCCTGTTGGCCGGCTCCTGGGGGCCGCTGCTCGCTGCTAGGGCCGCTGCTCGGCTGGGAGGCCTCTTTTATAGGCCCCCTAATCAGCCAAGCTCCGCCCCCTAATCAGGGCGGAGCCCCTACTCAGGGCTCGGGGCTCAGCACACTGCCCCTACAGGCCTCTACACATACAAGCACTACAAAGACAGACGCAAGTACAGATACCTTCTCCTCCAATGAGACTCACTCCCACTTAAACTCCCCTGTTAGCAGCCCTGTTGGCCGGCTCCTGGGGGCCGCTGCTCGCTGCTAGGGCCGCTGCTCGGCTGGGAGGCCTCTTTTATAGGCCCCCTAATCAGCCAAGCTCCGCCCCCTAATCAGGGCGGAGCCCCTACTCAGGGCTCGGGGCTCAGCACACTGCCCCTACAGGCCTCTACACATACAAGCACTACAAAGACAGACGCAAGTACAGATACCTTCTCCTCCAATGAGACTCACTCCCACTTAAACTCCCCTGTTAGCAGCCCTGTTGGCCGGCTCCTGGGGGCCGCTGCTCGCTGCTAGGGCCGCTGCTCGGCTGGGAGGCCTCTTTTATAGGCCCCCTAATCAGCCAAGCTCCGCCCCCTAATCAGGGCGGAGCCCCTACTCAGGGCTCGGGGCTCAGCACACTGCCCCTACAGGCCTCTACACATACAAGCACTACAAAGACAGACGCAAGTACAGATACCTTCTCCTCCAATGAGACTCACTCCCACTTAAACTCCCCTGTTAGCAGCCCTGTTGGCCGGCTCCTGGGGGCCGCTGCTCGCTGCTAGGGCCGCTGCTCGGCTGGGAGGCCTCTTTTATAGGCCCCCTAATCAGCCAAGCTCCGCCCCCTAATCAGGGCGGAGCCCCTACTCAGGGCTCGGGGCTCAGCACACTGCCCCTACAGGCCTCTACACATACAAGCACTACAAAGACAGACGCAAGTACAGATACCTTCTCCTCCAATGAGACTCACTCCCACTTAAACTCCCCTGTTAGCAGCCCTGTTGGCCGGCTCCTGGGGGCCGCTGCTCGCTGCTAGGGCCGCTGCTCGGCTGGGAGGCCTCTTTTATAGGCCCCCTAATCAGCCAAGCTCCGCCCCCTAATCAGGGCGGAGCCCCTACTCAGGGCTCGGGGCTCAGCACACTGCCCCTACAGGCCTCTACACATACAAGCACTACAAAGACAGACGCAAGTACAGATACCTTCTCCTCCAATGAGACTCACTCCCACTTAAACTCCCCTGTTAGCAGCCCTGTTGGCCGGCTCCTGGGGGCCGCTGCTCGCTGCTAGGGCCGCTGCTCGGCTGGGAGGCCTCTTTTATAGGCCCCCTAATCAGCCAAGCTCCGCCCCCTAATCAGGGCGGAGCCCCTACTCAGGGCTCGGGGCTCAGCACACTGCCCCTACAGGCCTCTACACATACAAGCACTACAAAGACAGACGCAAGTACAGATACCTTCTCCTCCAATGAGACTCACTCCCACTTAAACTCCCCTGTTAGCAGCCCTGTTGGCCGGCTCCTGGGGGCCGCTGCTCGCTGCTAGGGCCGCTGCTCGGCTGGGAGGCCTCTTTTATAGGCCCCCTAATCAGCCAAGCTCCGCCCCCTAATCAGGGCGGAGCCCCTACTCAGGGCTCGGGGCTCAGCACACTGCCCCTACAGGCCTCTACACATACAAGCACTACAAAGACAGACGCAAGTACAGATACCTTCTCCTCCAATGAGACTCACTCCCACTTAAACTCCCCTGTTAGCAGCCCTGTTGGCCGGCTCCTGGGGGCCGCTGCTCGCTGCTAGGGCCGCTGCTCGGCTGGGAGGCCTCTTTTATAGGCCCCCTAATCAGCCAAGCTCCGCCCCCTAATCAGGGCGGAGCCCCTACTCAGGGCTCGGGGCTCAGCACACTGCCCCTACAGGCCTCTACACATACAAGCACTACAAAGACAGACGCAAGTACAGATACCTTCTCCTCCAATGAGACTCACTCCCACTTAAACTCCCCTGTTAGCAGCCCTGTTGGCCGGCTCCTGGGGGCCGCTGCTCGCTGCTAGGGCCGCTGCTCGGCTGGGAGGCCTCTTTTATAGGCCCCCTAATCAGCCAAGCTCCGCCCCCTAATCAGGGCGGAGCCCCTACTCAGGGCTCGGGGCTCAGCACACTGCCCCTACAGGCCTCTACACATACAAGCACTACAAAGACAGACGCAAGTACAGATACCTTCTCCTCCAATGAGACTCACTCCCACTTAAACTCCCCTGTTAGCAGCCCTGTTGGCCGGCTCCTGGGGGCCGCTGCTCGCTGCTAGGGCCGCTGCTCGGCTGGGAGGCCTCTTTTATAGGCCCCCTAATCAGCCAAGCTCCGCCCCCTAATCAGGGCGGAGCCCCTACTCAGGGCTCGGGGCTCAGCACACTGCCCCTACAGGCCTCTACACATACAAGCACTACAAAGACAGACGCAAGTACAGATACCTTCTCCTCCAATGAGACTCACTCCCACTTAAACTCCCCTGTTAGCAGCCCTGTTGGCCGGCTCCTGGGGGCCGCTGCTCGCTGCTAGGGCCGCTGCTCGGCTGGGAGGCCTCTTTTATAGGCCCCCTAATCAGCCAAGCTCCGCCCCCTAATCAGGGCGGAGCCCCTACTCAGGGCTCGGGGCTCAGCACACTGCCCCTACAGGCCTCTACACATACAAGCACTACAAAGACAGACGCAAGTACAGATACCTTCTCCTCCAATGAGACTCACTCCCACTTAAACTCCCCTGTTAGCAGCCCTGTTGGCCGGCTCCTGGGGGCCGCTGCTCGCTGCTAGGGCCGCTGCTCGGCTGGGAGGCCTCTTTTATAGGCCCCCTAATCAGCCAAGCTCCGCCCCCTAATCAGGGCGGAGCCCCTACTCAGGGCTCGGGGCTCAGCACACTGCCCCTACAGGCCTCTACACATACAAGCACTACAAAGACAGACGCAAGTACAGATACCTTCTCCTCCAATGAGACTCACTCCCACTTAAACTCCCCTGTTAGCAGCCCTGTTGGCCGGCTCCTGGGGGCCGCTGCTCGCTGCTAGGGCCGCTGCTCGGCTGGGAGGCCTCTTTTATAGGCCCCCTAATCAGCCAAGCTCCGCCCCCTAATCAGGGCGGAGCCCCTACTCAGGGCTCGGGGCTCAGCACACTGCCCCTACAGGCCTCTACACATACAAGCACTACAAAGACAGACGCAAGTACAGATACCTTCTCCTCCAATGAGACTCACTCCCACTTAAACTCCCCTGTTAGCAGCCCTGTTGGCCGGCTCCTGGGGGCCGCTGCTCGCTGCTAGGGCCGCTGCTCGGCTGGGAGGCCTCTTTTATAGGCCCCCTAATCAGCCAAGCTCCGCCCCCTAATCAGGGCGGAGCCCCTACTCAGGGCTCGGGGCTCAGCACACTGCCCCTACAGGCCTCTACACATACAAGCACTACAAAGACAGACGCAAGTACAGATACCTTCTCCTCCAATGAGACTCACTCCCACTTAAACTCCCCTGTTAGCAGCCCTGTTGGCCGGCTCCTGGGGGCCGCTGCTCGCTGCTAGGGCCGCTGCTCGGCTGGGAGGCCTCTTTTATAGGCCCCCTAATCAGCCAAGCTCCGCCCCCTAATCAGGGCGGAGCCCCTACTCAGGGCTCGGGGCTCAGCACACTGCCCCTACAGGCCTCTACACATACAAGCACTACAAAGACAGACGCAAGTACAGATACCTTCTCCTCCAATGAGACTCACTCCCACTTAAACTCCCCTGTTAGCAGCCCTGTTGGCCGGCTCCTGGGGGCCGCTGCTCGCTGCTAGGGCCGCTGCTCGGCTGGGAGGCCTCTTTTATAGGCCCCCTAATCAGCCAAGCTCCGCCCCCTAATCAGGGCGGAGCCCCTACTCAGGGCTCGGGGCTCAGCACACTGCCCCTACAGGCCTCTACACATACAAGCACTACAAAGACAGACGCAAGTACAGATACCTTCTCCTCCAATGAGACTCACTCCCACTTAAACTCCCCTGTTAGCAGCCCTGTTGGCCGGCTCCTGGGGGCCGCTGCTCGCTGCTAGGGCCGCTGCTCGGCTGGGAGGCCTCTTTTATAGGCCCCCTAATCAGCCAAGCTCCGCCCCCTAATCAGGGCGGAGCCCCTACTCAGGGCTCGGGGCTCAGCACACTGCCCCTACAGGCCTCTACACATACAAGCACTACAAAGACAGACGCAAGTACAGATACCTTCTCCTCCAATGAGACTCACTCCCACTTAAACTCCCCTGTTAGCAGCCCTGTTGGCCGGCTCCTGGGGGCCGCTGCTCGCTGCTAGGGCCGCTGCTCGGCTGGGAGGCCTCTTTTATAGGCCCCCTAATCAGCCAAGCTCCGCCCCCTAATCAGGGCGGAGCCCCTACTCAGGGCTCGGGGCTCAGCACACTGCCCCTACAGGCCTCTACACATACAAGCACTACAAAGACAGACGCAAGTACAGATACCTTCTCCTCCAATGAGACTCACTCCCACTTAAACTCCCCTGTTAGCAGCCCTGTTGGCCGGCTCCTGGGGGCCGCTGCTCGCTGCTAGGGCCGCTGCTCGGCTGGGAGGCCTCTTTTATAGGCCCCCTAATCAGCCAAGCTCCGCCCCCTAATCAGGGCGGAGCCCCTACTCAGGGCTCGGGGCTCAGCACACTGCCCCTACAGGCCTCTACACATACAAGCACTACAAAGACAGACGCAAGTACAGATACCTTCTCCTCCAATGAGACTCACTCCCACTTAAACTCCCCTGTTAGCAGCCCTGTTGGCCGGCTCCTGGGGGCCGCTGCTCGCTGCTAGGGCCGCTGCTCGGCTGGGAGGCCTCTTTTATAGGCCCCCTAATCAGCCAAGCTCCGCCCCCTAATCAGGGCGGAGCCCCTACTCAGGGCTCGGGGCTCAGCACACTGCCCCTACAGGCCTCTACACATACAAGCACTACAAAGACAGACGCAAGTACAGATACCTTCTCCTCCAATGAGACTCACTCCCACTTAAACTCCCCTGTTAGCAGCCCTGTTGGCCGGCTCCTGGGGGCCGCTGCTCGCTGCTAGGGCCGCTGCTCGGCTGGGAGGCCTCTTTTATAGGCCCCCTAATCAGCCAAGCTCCGCCCCCTAATCAGGGCGGAGCCCCTACTCAGGGCTCGGGGCTCAGCACACTGCCCCTACAGGCCTCTACACATACAAGCACTACAAAGACAGACGCAAGTACAGATACCTTCTCCTCCAATGAGACTCACTCCCACTTAAACTCCCCTGTTAGCAGCCCTGTTGGCCGGCTCCTGGGGGCCGCTGCTCGCTGCTAGGGCCGCTGCTCGGCTGGGAGGCCTCTTTTATAGGCCCCCTAATCAGCCAAGCTCCGCCCCCTAATCAGGGCGGAGCCCCTACTCAGGGCTCGGGGCTCAGCACACTGCCCCTACAGGCCTCTACACATACAAGCACTACAAAGACAGACGCAAGTACAGATACCTTCTCCTCCAATGAGACTCACTCCCACTTAAACTCCCCTGTTAGCAGCCCTGTTGGCCGGCTCCTGGGGGCCGCTGCTCGCTGCTAGGGCCGCTGCTCGGCTGGGAGGCCTCTTTTATAGGCCCCCTAATCAGCCAAGCTCCGCCCCCTAATCAGGGCGGAGCCCCTACTCAGGGCTCGGGGCTCAGCACACTGCCCCTACAGGCCTCTACACATACAAGCACTACAAAGACAGACGCAAGTACAGATACCTTCTCCTCCAATGAGACTCACTCCCACTTAAACTCCCCTGTTAGCAGCCCTGTTGGCCGGCTCCTGGGGGCCGCTGCTCGCTGCTAGGGCCGCTGCTCGGCTGGGAGGCCTCTTTTATAGGCCCCCTAATCAGCCAAGCTCCGCCCCCTAATCAGGGCGGAGCCCCTACTCAGGGCTCGGGGCTCAGCACACTGCCCCTACAGGCCTCTACACATACAAGCACTACAAAGACAGACGCAAGTACAGATACCTTCTCCTCCAATGAGACTCACTCCCACTTAAACTCCCCTGTTAGCAGCCCTGTTGGCCGGCTCCTGGGGGCCGCTGCTCGCTGCTAGGGCCGCTGCTCGGCTGGGAGGCCTCTTTTATAGGCCCCCTAATCAGCCAAGCTCCGCCCCCTAATCAGGGCGGAGCCCCTACTCAGGGCTCGGGGCTCAGCACACTGCCCCTACAGGCCTCTACACATACAAGCACTACAAAGACAGACGCAAGTACAGATACCTTCTCCTCCAATGAGACTCACTCCCACTTAAACTCCCCTGTTAGCAGCCCTGTTGGCCGGCTCCTGGGGGCCGCTGCTCGCTGCTAGGGCCGCTGCTCGGCTGGGAGGCCTCTTTTATAGGCCCCCTAATCAGCCAAGCTCCGCCCCCTAATCAGGGCGGAGCCCCTACTCAGGGCTCGGGGCTCAGCACACTGCCCCTACAGGCCTCTACACATACAAGCACTACAAAGACAGACGCAAGTACAGATACCTTCTCCTCCAATGAGACTCACTCCCACTTAAACTCCCCTGTTAGCAGCCCTGTTGGCCGGCTCCTGGGGGCCGCTGCTCGCTGCTAGGGCCGCTGCTCGGCTGGGAGGCCTCTTTTATAGGCCCCCTAATCAGCCAAGCTCCGCCCCCTAATCAGGGCGGAGCCCCTACTCAGGGCTCGGGGCTCAGCACACTGCCCCTACAGGCCTCTACACATACAAGCACTACAAAGACAGACGCAAGTACAGATACCTTCTCCTCCAATGAGACTCACTCCCACTTAAACTCCCCTGTTAGCAGCCCTGTTGGCCGGCTCCTGGGGGCCGCTGCTCGCTGCTAGGGCCGCTGCTCGGCTGGGAGGCCTCTTTTATAGGCCCCCTAATCAGCCAAGCTCCGCCCCCTAATCAGGGCGGAGCCCCTACTCAGGGCTCGGGGCTCAGCACACTGCCCCTACAGGCCTCTACACATACAAGCACTACAAAGACAGACGCAAGTACAGATACCTTCTCCTCCAATGAGACTCACTCCCACTTAAACTCCCCTGTTAGCAGCCCTGTTGGCCGGCTCCTGGGGGCCGCTGCTCGCTGCTAGGGCCGCTGCTCGGCTGGGAGGCCTCTTTTATAGGCCCCCTAATCAGCCAAGCTCCGCCCCCTAATCAGGGCGGAGCCCCTACTCAGGGCTCGGGGCTCAGCACACTGCCCCTACAGGCCTCTACACATACAAGCACTACAAAGACAGACGCAAGTACAGATACCTTCTCCTCCAATGAGACTCACTCCCACTTAAACTCCCCTGTTAGCAGCCCTGTTGGCCGGCTCCTGGGGGCCGCTGCTCGCTGCTAGGGCCGCTGCTCGGCTGGGAGGCCTCTTTTATAGGCCCCCTAATCAGCCAAGCTCCGCCCCCTAATCAGGGCGGAGCCCCTACTCAGGGCTCGGGGCTCAGCACACTGCCCCTACAGGCCTCTACACATACAAGCACTACAAAGACAGACGCAAGTACAGATACCTTCTCCTCCAATGAGACTCACTCCCACTTAAACTCCCCTGTTAGCAGCCCTGTTGGCCGGCTCCTGGGGGCCGCTGCTCGCTGCTAGGGCCGCTGCTCGGCTGGGAGGCCTCTTTTATAGGCCCCCTAATCAGCCAAGCTCCGCCCCCTAATCAGGGCGGAGCCCCTACTCAGGGCTCGGGGCTCAGCACACTGCCCCTACAGGCCTCTACACATACAAGCACTACAAAGACAGACGCAAGTACAGATACCTTCTCCTCCAATGAGACTCACTCCCACTTAAACTCCCCTGTTAGCAGCCCTGTTGGCCGGCTCCTGGGGGCCGCTGCTCGCTGCTAGGGCCGCTGCTCGGCTGGGAGGCCTCTTTTATAGGCCCCCTAATCAGCCAAGCTCCGCCCCCTAATCAGGGCGGAGCCCCTACTCAGGGCTCGGGGCTCAGCACACTGCCCCTACAGGCCTCTACACATACAAGCACTACAAAGACAGACGCAATGTACAGATACCTTCTCCTCCAATGAGACTCACTCCCACTTAAACTCCCCTGTTAGCAGCCCTGTTGGCCGGCTCCTGGGGGCCGCTGCTCGCTGCTAGGGCCGCTGCTCGGCTGGGAGGCCTCTTTTATAGGCCCCCTAATCAGCCAAGCTCCGCCCCCTAATCAGGGCGGAGCCCCTACTCAGGGCTCGGGGCTCAGCACACTGCCCCTACAGGCCTCTACACATACAAGCACTACAAAGACAGACGCAAGTACAGATACCTTCTCCTCCAATGAGACTCACTCCCACTTAAACTCCCCTGTTAGCAGCCCTGTTGGCCGGCTCCTGGGGGCCGCTGCTCGCTGCTAGGGCCGCTGCTCGGCTGGGAGGCCTCTTTTATAGGCCCCCTAATCAGCCAAGCTCCGCCCCCTAATCAGGGCGGAGCCCCTACTCAGGGCTCGGGGCTCAGCACACTGCCCCTACAGGCCTCTACACATACAAGCACTACAAAGACAGACGCAAGTACAGATACCTTCTCCTCCAATGAGACTCACTCCCACTTAAACTCCCCTGTTAGCAGCCCTGTTGGCCGGCTCCTGGGGGCCGCTGCTCGCTGCTAGGGCCGCTGCTCGGCTGGGAGGCCTCTTTTATAGGCCCCCTAATCAGCCAAGCTCCGCCCCCTAATCAGGGCGGAGCCCCTACTCAGGGCTCGGGGCTCAGCACACTGCCCCTACAGGCCTCTACACATACAAGCACTACAAAGACAGACGCAAGTACAGATACCTTCTCCTCCAATGAGACTCACTCCCACTTAAACTCCCCTGTTAGCAGCCCTGTTGGCCGGCTCCTGGGGGCCGCTGCTCGCTGCTAGGGCCGCTGCTCGGCTGGGAGGCCTCTTTTATAGGCCCCCTAATCAGCCAAGCTCCGCCCCCTAATCAGGGCGGAGCCCCTACTCAGGGCTCGGGGCTCAGCACACTGCCCCTACAGGCCTCTACACATACAAGCACTACAAAGACAGACGCAAGTACAGATACCTTCTCCTCCAATGAGACTCACTCCCACTTAAACTCCCCTGTTAGCAGCCCTGTTGGCCGGCTCCTGGGGGCCGCTGCTCGCTGCTAGGGCCGCTGCTCGGCTGGGAGGCCTCTTTTATAGGCCCCCTAATCAGCCAAGCTCCGCCCCCTAATCAGGGCGGAGCCCCTACTCAGGGCTCGGGGCTCAGCACACTGCCCCTACAGGCCTCTACACATACAAGCACTACAAAGACAGACGCAAGTACAGATACCTTCTCCTCCAATGAGACTCACTCCCACTTAAACTCCCCTGTTAGCAGCCCTGTTGGCCGGCTCCTGGGGGCCGCTGCTCGCTGCTAGGGCCGCTGCTCGGCTGGGAGGCCTCTTTTATAGGCCCCCTAATCAGCCAAGCTCCGCCCCCTAATCAGGGCGGAGCCCCTACTCAGGGCTCGGGGCTCAGCACACTGCCCCTACAGGCCTCTACACATACAAGCACTACAAAGACAGACGCAAGTACAGATACCTTCTCCTCCAATGAGACTCACTCCCACTTAAACTCCCCTGTTAGCAGCCCTGTTGGCCGGCTCCTGGGGGCCGCTGCTCGCTGCTAGGGCCGCTGCTCGGCTGGGAGGCCTCTTTTATAGGCCCCCTAATCAGCCAAGCTCCGCCCCCTAATCAGGGCGGAGCCCCTACTCAGGGCTCGGGGCTCAGCACACTGCCCCTACAGGCCTCTACACATACAAGCACTACAAAGACAGACGCAAGTACAGATACCTTCTCCTCCAATGAGACTCACTCCCACTTAAACTCCCCTGTTAGCAGCCCTGTTGGCCGGCTCCTGGGGGCCGCTGCTCGCTGCTAGGGCCGCTGCTCGGCTGGGAGGCCTCTTTTATAGGCCCCCTAATCAGCCAAGCTCCGCCCCCTAATCAGGGCGGAGCCCCTACTCAGGGCTCGGGGCTCAGCACACTGCCCCTACAGGCCTCTACACATACAAGCACTACAAAGACAGACGCAAGTACAGATACCTTCTCCTCCAATGAGACTCACTCCCACTTAAACTCCCCTGTTAGCAGCCCTGTTGGCCGGCTCCTGGGGGCCGCTGCTCGCTGCTAGGGCCGCTGCTCGGCTGGGAGGCCTCTTTTATAGGCCCCCTAATCAGCCAAGCTCCGCCCCCTAATCAGGGCGGAGCCCCTACTCAGGGCTCGGGGCTCAGCACACTGCCCCTACAGGCCTCTACACATACAAGCACTACAAAGACAGACGCAAGTACAGATACCTTCTCCTCCAATGAGACTCACTCCCACTTAAACTCCCCTGTTAGCAGCCCTGTTGGCCGGCTCCTGGGGGCCGCTGCTCGCTGCTAGGGCCGCTGCTCGGCTGGGAGGCCTCTTTTATAGGCCCCCTAATCAGCCAAGCTCCGCCCCCTAATCAGGGCGGAGCCCCTACTCAGGGCTCGGGGCTCAGCACACTGCCCCTACAGGCCTCTACACATACAAGCACTACAAAGACAGACGCAAGTACAGATACCTTCTCCTCCAATGAGACTCACTCCCACTTAAACTCCCCTGTTAGCAGCCCTGTTGGCCGGCTCCTGGGGGCCGCTGCTCGCTGCTAGGGCCGCTGCTCGGCTGGGAGGCCTCTTTTATAGGCCCCCTAATCAGCCAAGCTCCGCCCCCTAATCAGGGCGGAGCCCCTACTCAGGGCTCGGGGCTCAGCACACTGCCCCTACAGGCCTCTACACATACAAGCACTACAAAGACAGACGCAAGTACAGATACCTTCTCCTCCAATGAGACTCACTCCCACTTAAACTCCCCTGTTAGCAGCCCTGTTGGCCGGCTCCTGGGGGCCGCTGCTCGCTGCTAGGGCCGCTGCTCGGCTGGGAGGCCTCTTTTATAGGCCCCCTAATCAGCCAAGCTCCGCCCCCTAATCAGGGCGGAGCCCCTACTCAGGGCTCGGGGCTCAGCACACTGCCCCTACAGGCCTCTACACATACAAGCACTACAAAGACAGACGCAAGTACAGATACCTTCTCCTCCAATGAGACTCACTCCCACTTAAACTCCCCTGTTAGCAGCCCTGTTGGCCGGCTCCTGGGGGCCGCTGCTCGCTGCTAGGGCCGCTGCTCGGCTGGGAGGCCTCTTTTATAGGCCCCCTAATCAGCCAAGCTCCGCCCCCTAATCAGGGCGGAGCCCCTACTCAGGGCTCGGGGCTCAGCACACTGCCCCTACAGGCCTCTACACATACAAGCACTACAAAGACAGACGCAAGTACAGATACCTTCTCCTCCAATGAGACTCACTCCCACTTAAACTCCCCTGTTAGCAGCCCTGTTGGCCGGCTCCTGGGGGCCGCTGCTCGCTGCTAGGGCCGCTGCTCGGCTGGGAGGCCTCTTTTATAGGCCCCCTAATCAGCCAAGCTCCGCCCCCTAATCAGGGCGGAGCCCCTACTCAGGGCTCGGGGCTCAGCACACTGCCCCTACAGGCCTCTACACATACAAGCACTACAAAGACAGACGCAAGTACAGATACCTTCTCCTCCAATGAGACTCACTCCCACTTAAACTCCCCTGTTAGCAGCCCTGTTGGCCGGCTCCTGGGGGCCGCTGCTCGCTGCTAGGGCCGCTGCTCGGCTGGGAGGCCTCTTTTATAGGCCCCCTAATCAGCCAAGCTCCGCCCCCTAATCAGGGCGGAGCCCCTACTCAGGGCTCGGGGCTCAGCACACTGCCCCTACAGGCCTCTACACATACAAGCACTACAAAGACAGACGCAAGTACAGATACCTTCTCCTCCAATGAGACTCACTCCCACTTAAACTCCCCTGTTAGCAGCCCTGTTGGCCGGCTCCTGGGGGCCGCTGCTCGCTGCTAGGGCCGCTGCTCGGCTGGGAGGCCTCTTTTATAGGCCCCCTAATCAGCCAAGCTCCGCCCCCTAATCAGGGCGGAGCCCCTACTCAGGGCTCGGGGCTCAGCACACTGCCCCTACAGGCCTCTACACATACAAGCACTACAAAGACAGACGCAAGTACAGATACCTTCTCCTCCAATGAGACTCACTCCCACTTAAACTCCCCTGTTAGCAGCCCTGTTGGCCGGCTCCTGGGGGCCGCTGCTCGCTGCTAGGGCCGCTGCTCGGCTGGGAGGCCTCTTTTATAGGCCCCCTAATCAGCCAAGCTCCGCCCCCTAATCAGGGCGGAGCCCCTACTCAGGGCTCGGGGCTCAGCACACTGCCCCTACAGGCCTCTACACATACAAGCACTACAAAGACAGACGCAAGTACAGATACCTTCTCCTCCAATGAGACTCACTCCCACTTAAACTCCCCTGTTAGCAGCCCTGTTGGCCGGCTCCTGGGGGCCGCTGCTCGCTGCTAGGGCCGCTGCTCGGCTGGGAGGCCTCTTTTATAGGCCCCCTAATCAGCCAAGCTCCGCCCCCTAATCAGGGCGGAGCCCCTACTCAGGGCTCGGGGCTCAGCACACTGCCCCTACAGGCCTCTACACATACAAGCACTACAAAGACAGACGCAAGTACAGATACCTTCTCCTCCAATGAGACTCACTCCCACTTAAACTCCCCTGTTAGCAGCCCTGTTGGCCGGCTCCTGGGGGCCGCTGCTCGCTGCTAGGGCCGCTGCTCGGCTGGGAGGCCTCTTTTATAGGCCCCCTAATCAGCCAAGCTCCGCCCCCTAATCAGGGCGGAGCCCCTACTCAGGGCTCGGGGCTCAGCACACTGCCCCTACAGGCCTCTACACATACAAGCACTACAAAGACAGACGCAAGTACAGATACCTTCTCCTCCAATGAGACTCACTCCCACTTAAACTCCCCTGTTAGCAGCCCTGTTGGCCGGCTCCTGGGGGCCGCTGCTCGCTGCTAGGGCCGCTGCTCGGCTGGGAGGCCTCTTTTATAGGCCCCCTAATCAGCCAAGCTCCGCCCCCTAATCAGGGCGGAGCCCCTACTCAGGGCTCGGGGCTCAGCACACTGCCCCTACAGGCCTCTACACATACAAGCACTACAAAGACAGACGCAAGTACAGATACCTTCTCCTCCAATGAGACTCACTCCCACTTAAACTCCCCTGTTAGCAGCCCTGTTGGCCGGCTCCTGGGGGCCGCTGCTCGCTGCTAGGGCCGCTGCTCGGCTGGGAGGCCTCTTTTATAGGCCCCCTAATCAGCCAAGCTCCGCCCCCTAATCAGGGCGGAGCCCCTACTCAGGGCTCGGGGCTCAGCACACTGCCCCTACAGGCCTCTACACATACAAGCACTACAAAGACAGACGCAAGTACAGATACCTTCTCCTCCAATGAGACTCACTCCCACTTAAACTCCCCTGTTAGCAGCCCTGTTGGCCGGCTCCTGGGGGCCGCTGCTCGCTGCTAGGGCCGCTGCTCGGCTGGGAGGCCTCTTTTATAGGCCCCCTAATCAGCCAAGCTCCGCCCCCTAATCAGGGCGGAGCCCCTACTCAGGGCTCGGGGCTCAGCACACTGCCCCTACAGGCCTCTACACATACAAGCACTACAAAGACAGACGCAAGTACAGATACCTTCTCCTCCAATGAGACTCACTCCCACTTAAACTCCCCTGTTAGCAGCCCTGTTGGCCGGCTCCTGGGGGCCGCTGCTCGCTGCTAGGGCCGCTGCTCGGCTGGGAGGCCTCTTTTATAGGCCCCCTAATCAGCCAAGCTCCGCCCCCTAATCAGGGCGGAGCCCCTACTCAGGGCTCGGGGCTCAGCACACTGCCCCTACAGGCCTCTACACATACAAGCACTACAAAGACAGACGCAAGTACAGATACCTTCTCCTCCAATGAGACTCACTCCCACTTAAACTCCCCTGTTAGCAGCCCTGTTGGCCGGCTCCTGGGGGCCGCTGCTCGCTGCTAGGGCCGCTGCTCGGCTGGGAGGCCTCTTTTATAGGCCCCCTAATCAGCCAAGCTCCGCCCCCTAATCAGGGCGGAGCCCCTACTCAGGGCTCGGGGCTCAGCACACTGCCCCTACAGGCCTCTACACATACAAGCACTACAAAGACAGACGCAAGTACAGATACCTTCTCCTCCAATGAGACTCACTCCCACTTAAACTCCCCTGTTAGCAGCCCTGTTGGCCGGCTCCTGGGGGCCGCTGCTCGCTGCTAGGGCCGCTGCTCGGCTGGGAGGCCTCTTTTATAGGCCCCCTAATCAGCCAAGCTCCGCCCCCTAATCAGGGCGGAGCCCCTACTCAGGGCTCGGGGCTCAGCACACTGCCCCTACAGGCCTCTACACATACAAGCACTACAAAGACAGACGCAAGTACAGATACCTTCTCCTCCAATGAGACTCACTCCCACTTAAACTCCCCTGTTAGCAGCCCTGTTGGCCGGCTCCTGGGGGCCGCTGCTCGCTGCTAGGGCCGCTGCTCGGCTGGGAGGCCTCTTTTATAGGCCCCCTAATCAGCCAAGCTCCGCCCCCTAATCAGGGCGGAGCCCCTACTCAGGGCTCGGGGCTCAGCACACTGCCCCTACAGGCCTCTACACATACAAGCACTACAAAGACAGACGCAAGTACAGATACCTTCTCCTCCAATGAGACTCACTCCCACTTAAACTCCCCTGTTAGCAGCCCTGTTGGCCGGCTCCTGGGGGCCGCTGCTCGCTGCTAGGGCCGCTGCTCGGCTGGGAGGCCTCTTTTATAGGCCCCCTAATCAGCCAAGCTCCGCCCCCTAATCAGGGCGGAGCCCCTACTCAGGGCTCGGGGCTCAGCACACTGCCCCTACAGGCCTCTACACATACAAGCACTACAAAGACAGACGCAAGTACAGATACCTTCTCCTCCAATGAGACTCACTCCCACTTAAACTCCCCTGTTAGCAGCCCTGTTGGCCGGCTCCTGGGGGCCGCTGCTCGCTGCTAGGGCCGCTGCTCGGCTGGGAGGCCTCTTTTATAGGCCCCCTAATCAGCCAAGCTCCGCCCCCTAATCAGGGCGGAGCCCCTACTCAGGGCTCGGGGCTCAGCACACTGCCCCTACAGGCCTCTACACATACAAGCACTACAAAGACAGACGCAAGTACAGATACCTTCTCCTCCAATGAGACTCACTCCCACTTAAACTCCCCTGTTAGCAGCCCTGTTGGCCGGCTCCTGGGGGCCGCTGCTCGCTGCTAGGGCCGCTGCTCGGCTGGGAGGCCTCTTTTATAGGCCCCCTAATCAGCCAAGCTCCGCCCCCTAATCAGGGCGGAGCCCCTACTCAGGGCTCGGGGCTCAGCACACTGCCCCTACAGGCCTCTACACATACAAGCACTACAAAGACAGACGCAAGTACAGATACCTTCTCCTCCAATGAGACTCACTCCCACTTAAACTCCCCTGTTAGCAGCCCTGTTGGCCGGCTCCTGGGGGCCGCTGCTCGCTGCTAGGGCCGCTGCTCGGCTGGGAGGCCTCTTTTATAGGCCCCCTAATCAGCCAAGCTCCGCCCCCTAATCAGGGCGGAGCCCCTACTCAGGGCTCGGGGCTCAGCACACTGCCCCTACAGGCCTCTACACATACAAGCACTACAAAGACAGACGCAAGTACAGATACCTTCTCCTCCAATGAGACTCACTCCCACTTAAACTCCCCTGTTAGCAGCCCTGTTGGCCGGCTCCTGGGGGCCGCTGCTCGCTGCTAGGGCCGCTGCTCGGCTGGGAGGCCTCTTTTATAGGCCCCCTAATCAGCCAAGCTCCGCCCCCTAATCAGGGCGGAGCCCCTACTCAGGGCTCGGGGCTCAGCACACTGCCCCTACAGGCCTCTACACATACAAGCACTACAAAGACAGACGCAAGTACAGATACCTTCTCCTCCAATGAGACTCACTCCCACTTAAACTCCCCTGTTAGCAGCCCTGTTGGCCGGCTCCTGGGGGCCGCTGCTCGCTGCTAGGGCCGCTGCTCGGCTGGGAGGCCTCTTTTATAGGCCCCCTAATCAGCCAAGCTCCGCCCCCTAATCAGGGCGGAGCCCCTACTCAGGGCTCGGGGCTCAGCACACTGCCCCTACAGGCCTCTACACATACAAGCACTACAAAGACAGACGCAAGTACAGATACCTTCTCCTCCAATGAGACTCACTCCCACTTAAACTCCCCTGTTAGCAGCCCTGTTGGCCGGCTCCTGGGGGCCGCTGCTCGCTGCTAGGGCCGCTGCTCGGCTGGGAGGCCTCTTTTATAGGCCCCCTAATCAGCCAAGCTCCGCCCCCTAATCAGGGCGGAGCCCCTACTCAGGGCTCGGGGCTCAGCACACTGCCCCTACAGGCCTCTACACATACAAGCACTACAAAGACAGACGCAAGTACAGATACCTTCTCCTCCAATGAGACTCACTCCCACTTAAACTCCCCTGTTAGCAGCCCTGTTGGCCGGCTCCTGGGGGCCGCTGCTCGCTGCTAGGGCCGCTGCTCGGCTGGGAGGCCTCTTTTATAGGCCCCCTAATCAGCCAAGCTCCGCCCCCTAATCAGGGCGGAGCCCCTACTCAGGGCTCGGGGCTCAGCACACTGCCCCTACAGGCCTCTACACATACAAGCACTACAAAGACAGACGCAAGTACAGATACCTTCTCCTCCAATGAGACTCACTCCCACTTAAACTCCCCTGTTAGCAGCCCTGTTGGCCGGCTCCTGGGGGCCGCTGCTCGCTGCTAGGGCCGCTGCTCGGCTGGGAGGCCTCTTTTATAGGCCCCCTAATCAGCCAAGCTCCGCCCCCTAATCAGGGCGGAGCCCCTACTCAGGGCTCGGGGCTCAGCACACTGCCCCTACAGGCCTCTACACATACAAGCACTACAAAGACAGACGCAAGTACAGATACCTTCTCCTCCAATGAGACTCACTCCCACTTAAACTCCCCTGTTAGCAGCCCTGTTGGCCGGCTCCTGGGGGCCGCTGCTCGCTGCTAGGGCCGCTGCTCGGCTGGGAGGCCTCTTTTATAGGCCCCCTAATCAGCCAAGCTCCGCCCCCTAATCAGGGCGGAGCCCCTACTCAGGGCTCGGGGCTCAGCACACTGCCCCTACAGGCCTCTACACATACAAGCACTACAAAGACAGACGCAAGTACAGATACCTTCTCCTCCAATGAGACTCACTCCCACTTAAACTCCCCTGTTAGCAGCCCTGTTGGCCGGCTCCTGGGGGCCGCTGCTCGCTGCTAGGGCCGCTGCTCGGCTGGGAGGCCTCTTTTATAGGCCCCCTAATCAGCCAAGCTCCGCCCCCTAATCAGGGCGGAGCCCCTACTCAGGGCTCGGGGCTCAGCACACTGCCCCTACAGGCCTCTACACATACAAGCACTACAAAGACAGACGCAAGTACAGATACCTTCTCCTCCAATGAGACTCACTCCCACTTAAACTCCCCTGTTAGCAGCCCTGTTGGCCGGCTCCTGGGGGCCGCTGCTCGCTGCTAGGGCCGCTGCTCGGCTGGGAGGCCTCTTTTATAGGCCCCCTAATCAGCCAAGCTCCGCCCCCTAATCAGGGCGGAGCCCCTACTCAGGGCTCGGGGCTCAGCACACTGCCCCTACAGGCCTCTACACATACAAGCACTACAAAGACAGACGCAAGTACAGATACCTTCTCCTCCAATGAGACTCACTCCCACTTAAACTCCCCTGTTAGCAGCCCTGTTGGCCGGCTCCTGGGGGCCGCTGCTCGCTGCTAGGGCCGCTGCTCGGCTGGGAGGCCTCTTTTATAGGCCCCCTAATCAGCCAAGCTCCGCCCCCTAATCAGGGCGGAGCCCCTACTCAGGGCTCGGGGCTCAGCACACTGCCCCTACAGGCCTCTACACATACAAGCACTACAAAGACAGACGCAAGTACAGATACCTTCTCCTCCAATGAGACTCACTCCCACTTAAACTCCCCTGTTAGCAGCCCTGTTGGCCGGCTCCTGGGGGCCGCTGCTCGCTGCTAGGGCCGCTGCTCGGCTGGGAGGCCTCTTTTATAGGCCCCCTAATCAGCCAAGCTCCGCCCCCTAATCAGGGCGGAGCCCCTACTCAGGGCTCGGGGCTCAGCACACTGCCCCTACAGGCCTCTACACATACAAGCACTACAAAGACAGACGCAAGTACAGATACCTTCTCCTCCAATGAGACTCACTCCCACTTAAACTCCCCTGTTAGCAGCCCTGTTGGCCGGCTCCTGGGGGCCGCTGCTCGCTGCTAGGGCCGCTGCTCGGCTGGGAGGCCTCTTTTATAGGCCCCCTAATCAGCCAAGCTCCGCCCCCTAATCAGGGCGGAGCCCCTACTCAGGGCTCGGGGCTCAGCACACTGCCCCTACAGGCCTCTACACATACAAGCACTACAAAGACAGACGCAAGTACAGATACCTTCTCCTCCAATGAGACTCACTCCCACTTAAACTCCCCTGTTAGCAGCCCTGTTGGCCGGCTCCTGGGGGCCGCTGCTCGCTGCTAGGGCCGCTGCTCGGCTGGGAGGCCTCTTTTATAGGCCCCCTAATCAGCCAAGCTCCGCCCCCTAATCAGGGCGGAGCCCCTACTCAGGGCTCGGGGCTCAGCACACTGCCCCTACAGGCCTCTACACATACAAGCACTACAAAGACAGACGCAAGTACAGATACCTTCTCCTCCAATGAGACTCACTCCCACTTAAACTCCCCTGTTAGCAGCCCTGTTGGCCGGCTCCTGGGGGCCGCTGCTCGCTGCTAGGGCCGCTGCTCGGCTGGGAGGCCTCTTTTATAGGCCCCCTAATCAGCCAAGCTCCGCCCCCTAATCAGGGCGGAGCCCCTACTCAGGGCTCGGGGCTCAGCACACTGCCCCTACAGGCCTCTACACATACAAGCACTACAAAGACAGACGCAAGTACAGATACCTTCTCCTCCAATGAGACTCACTCCCACTTAAACTCCCCTGTTAGCAGCCCTGTTGGCCGGCTCCTGGGGGCCGCTGCTCGCTGCTAGGGCCGCTGCTCGGCTGGGAGGCCTCTTTTATAGGCCCCCTAATCAGCCAAGCTCCGCCCCCTAATCAGGGCGGAGCCCCTACTCAGGGCTCGGGGCTCAGCACACTGCCCCTACAGGCCTCTACACATACAAGCACTACAAAGACAGACGCAAGTACAGATACCTTCTCCTCCAATGAGACTCACTCCCACTTAAACTCCCCTGTTAGCAGCCCTGTTGGCCGGCTCCTGGGGGCCGCTGCTCGCTGCTAGGGCCGCTGCTCGGCTGGGAGGCCTCTTTTATAGGCCCCCTAATCAGCCAAGCTCCGCCCCCTAATCAGGGCGGAGCCCCTACTCAGGGCTCGGGGCTCAGCACACTGCCCCTACAGGCCTCTACACATACAAGCACTACAAAGACAGACGCAAGTACAGATACCTTCTCCTCCAATGAGACTCACTCCCACTTAAACTCCCCTGTTAGCAGCCCTGTTGGCCGGCTCCTGGGGGCCGCTGCTCGCTGCTAGGGCCGCTGCTCGGCTGGGAGGCCTCTTTTATAGGCCCCCTAATCAGCCAAGCTCCGCCCCCTAATCAGGGCGGAGCCCCTACTCAGGGCTCGGGGCTCAGCACACTGCCCCTACAGGCCTCTACACATACAAGCACTACAAAGACAGACGCAAGTACAGATACCTTCTCCTCCAATGAGACTCACTCCCACTTAAACTCCCCTGTTAGCAGCCCTGTTGGCCGGCTCCTGGGGGCCGCTGCTCGCTGCTAGGGCCGCTGCTCGGCTGGGAGGCCTCTTTTATAGGCCCCCTAATCAGCCAAGCTCCGCCCCCTAATCAGGGCGGAGCCCCTACTCAGGGCTCGGGGCTCAGCACACTGCCCCTACAGGCCTCTACACATACAAGCACTACAAAGACAGACGCAAGTACAGATACCTTCTCCTCCAATGAGACTCACTCCCACTTAAACTCCCCTGTTAGCAGCCCTGTTGGCCGGCTCCTGGGGGCCGCTGCTCGCTGCTAGGGCCGCTGCTCGGCTGGGAGGCCTCTTTTATAGGCCCCCTAATCAGCCAAGCTCCGCCCCCTAATCAGGGCGGAGCCCCTACTCAGGGCTCGGGGCTCAGCACACTGCCCCTACAGGCCTCTACACATACAAGCACTACAAAGACAGACGCAAGTACAGATACCTTCTCCTCCAATGAGACTCACTCCCACTTAAACTCCCCTGTTAGCAGCCCTGTTGGCCGGCTCCTGGGGGCCGCTGCTCGCTGCTAGGGCCGCTGCTCGGCTGGGAGGCCTCTTTTATAGGCCCCCTAATCAGCCAAGCTCCGCCCCCTAATCAGGGCGGAGCCCCTACTCAGGGCTCGGGGCTCAGCACACTGCCCCTACAGGCCTCTACACATACAAGCACTACAAAGACAGACGCAAGTACAGATACCTTCTCCTCCAATGAGACTCACTCCCACTTAAACTCCCCTGTTAGCAGCCCTGTTGGCCGGCTCCTGGGGGCCGCTGCTCGCTGCTAGGGCCGCTGCTCGGCTGGGAGGCCTCTTTTATAGGCCCCCTAATCAGCCAAGCTCCGCCCCCTAATCAGGGCGGAGCCCCTACTCAGGGCTCGGGGCTCAGCACACTGCCCCTACAGGCCTCTACACATACAAGCACTACAAAGACAGACGCAAGTACAGATACCTTCTCCTCCAATGAGACTCACTCCCACTTAAACTCCCCTGTTAGCAGCCCTGTTGGCCGGCTCCTGGGGGCCGCTGCTCGCTGCTAGGGCCGCTGCTCGGCTGGGAGGCCTCTTTTATAGGCCCCCTAATCAGCCAAGCTCCGCCCCCTAATCAGGGCGGAGCCCCTACTCAGGGCTCGGGGCTCAGCACACTGCCCCTACAGGCCTCTACACATACAAGCACTACAAAGACAGACGCAAGTACAGATACCTTCTCCTCCAATGAGACTCACTCCCACTTAAACTCCCCTGTTAGCAGCCCTGTTGGCCGGCTCCTGGGGGCCGCTGCTCGCTGCTAGGGCCGCTGCTCGGCTGGGAGGCCTCTTTTATAGGCCCCCTAATCAGCCAAGCTCCGCCCCCTAATCAGGGCGGAGCCCCTACTCAGGGCTCGGGGCTCAGCACACTGCCCCTACAGGCCTCTACACATACAAGCACTACAAAGACAGACGCAAGTACAGATACCTTCTCCTCCAATGAGACTCACTCCCACTTAAACTCCCCTGTTAGCAGCCCTGTTGGCCGGCTCCTGGGGGCCGCTGCTCGCTGCTAGGGCCGCTGCTCGGCTGGGAGGCCTCTTTTATAGGCCCCCTAATCAGCCAAGCTCCGCCCCCTAATCAGGGCGGAGCCCCTACTCAGGGCTCGGGGCTCAGCACACTGCCCCTACAGGCCTCTACACATACAAGCACTACAAAGACAGACGCAAGTACAGATACCTTCTCCTCCAATGAGACTCACTCCCACTTAAACTCCCCTGTTAGCAGCCCTGTTGGCCGGCTCCTGGGGGCCGCTGCTCGCTGCTAGGGCCGCTGCTCGGCTGGGAGGCCTCTTTTATAGGCCCCCTAATCAGCCAAGCTCCGCCCCCTAATCAGGGCGGAGCCCCTACTCAGGGCTCGGGGCTCAGCACACTGCCCCTACAGGCCTCTACACATACAAGCACTACAAAGACAGACGCAAGTACAGATACCTTCTCCTCCAATGAGACTCACTCCCACTTAAACTCCCCTGTTAGCAGCCCTGTTGGCCGGCTCCTGGGGGCCGCTGCTCGCTGCTAGGGCCGCTGCTCGGCTGGGAGGCCTCTTTTATAGGCCCCCTAATCAGCCAAGCTCCGCCCCCTAATCAGGGCGGAGCCCCTACTCAGGGCTCGGGGCTCAGCACACTGCCCCTACAGGCCTCTACACATACAAGCACTACAAAGACAGACGCAAGTACAGATACCTTCTCCTCCAATGAGACTCACTCCCACTTAAACTCCCCTGTTAGCAGCCCTGTTGGCCGGCTCCTGGGGGCCGCTGCTCGCTGCTAGGGCCGCTGCTCGGCTGGGAGGCCTCTTTTATAGGCCCCCTAATCAGCCAAGCTCCGCCCCCTAATCAGGGCGGAGCCCCTACTCAGGGCTCGGGGCTCAGCACACTGCCCCTACAGGCCTCTACACATACAAGCACTACAAAGACAGACGCAAGTACAGATACCTTCTCCTCCAATGAGACTCACTCCCACTTAAACTCCCCTGTTAGCAGCCCTGTTGGCCGGCTCCTGGGGGCCGCTGCTCGCTGCTAGGGCCGCTGCTCGGCTGGGAGGCCTCTTTTATAGGCCCCCTAATCAGCCAAGCTCCGCCCCCTAATCAGGGCGGAGCCCCTACTCAGGGCTCGGGGCTCAGCACACTGCCCCTACAGGCCTCTACACATACAAGCACTACAAAGACAGACGCAAGTACAGATACCTTCTCCTCCAATGAGACTCACTCCCACTTAAACTCCCCTGTTAGCAGCCCTGTTGGCCGGCTCCTGGGGGCCGCTGCTCGCTGCTAGGGCCGCTGCTCGGCTGGGAGGCCTCTTTTATAGGCCCCCTAATCAGCCAAGCTCCGCCCCCTAATCAGGGCGGAGCCCCCTACTCAGGGCTCGGGGCTCAGCACACTGCCCCTACAGGCCTCTACACATACAAGCACTACAAAGACAGACGCAAGTACAGATACCTTCTCCTCCAATGAGACTCACTCCCACTTAAACTCCCCTGTTAGCAGCCCTGTTGGCCGGCTCCTGGGGGCCGCTGCTCGCTGCTAGGGCCGCTGCTCGGCTGGGAGGCCTCTTTTATAGGCCCCCTAATCAGCCAAGCTCCGCCCCCTAATCAGGGCGGAGCCCCTACTCAGGGCTCGGGGCTCAGCACACTGCCCCTACAGGCCTCTACACATACAAGCACTACAAAGACAGACGCAAGTACAGATACCTTCTCCTCCAATGAGACTCACTCCCACTTAAACTCCCCTGTTAGCAGCCCTGTTGGCCGGCTCCTGGGGGCCGCTGCTCGCTGCTAGGGCCGCTGCTCGGCTGGGAGGCCTCTTTTATAGGCCCCCTAATCAGCCAAGCTCCGCCCCCTAATCAGGGCGGAGCCCCTACTCAGGGCTCGGGGCTCAGCACACTGCCCCTACAGGCCTCTACACATACAAGCACTACAAAGACAGACGCAAGTACAGATACCTTCTCCTCCAATGAGACTCACTCCCACTTAAACTCCCCTGTTAGCAGCCCTGTTGGCCGGCTCCTGGGGGCCGCTGCTCGCTGCTAGGGCCGCTGCTCGGCTGGGAGGCCTCTTTTATAGGCCCCCTAATCAGCCAAGCTCCGCCCCCTAATCAGGGCGGAGCCCCTACTCAGGGCTCGGGGCTCAGCACACTGCCCCTACAGGCCTCTACACATACAAGCACTACAAAGACAGACGCAAGTACAGATACCTTCTCCTCCAATGAGACTCACTCCCACTTAAACTCCCCTGTTAGCAGCCCTGTTGGCCGGCTCCTGGGGGCCGCTGCTCGCTGCTAGGGCCGCTGCTCGGCTGGGAGGCCTCTTTTATAGGCCCCCTAATCAGCCAAGCTCCGCCCCCTAATCAGGGCGGAGCCCCTACTCAGGGCTCGGGGCTCAGCACACTGCC
>NW_027045185.1:0-27180 GCF_028017835.1 Emys orbicularis
AGCGGCTGTAAAATTTTCTAAGTCCCCGCTCGGCCACCAGGTCAACCCACTGAATCTAATGGGTTGACCTGGTGGCCGGTTTGATTTCCGGCCACCAGGTCAACCCCATTGGATTCAATGGGTTGACCTGGTGGCCGGTTTGCTGTGCGGCCCGGGTGTCACCCCACTCCGCGGGCCGCGCGGCAGTGGTCCTGAGGACCACAGAGGGGGGCTTAATAGTCGAGATGGAGCAGGTCCGGGGGAGGCTTAATAGTCGTCCCCCGGGCAGTCCGGGGGAAGGCTTAATAGTCGTCCCCCGGGCGCTCCGGAGGGGAAAGCTTAATAGTCGTCCCCCAGACAGGGTGGGTGGGGGGGAGGCTTAACAGTCTTCCCCCAGGCTGAGCGGGAGGCTTCGCAGTCGTCCCCCGGGCAGTCCGGGGGAAGGCTTAATAGTCGTCCCCCGGGCGCTCCGGGGGGAAAGCTTAATAGTCGTCCCCCGGACAGTGTGGGTGGGTGGGGGGGGGGGAGGCTTAACAGTCTTCCCCAGGCTGAGCGGGAGGCTTCGCAGTCGTCCCCCGGGCCAGTCCGGGGGAGGCTTAATAGTCGTCCCCCGGGCGCTCCGGGGGGAAAGCTTAACAGTCGTCCCCCCAGACAGTGTGGGTGGGTGGGTGGGGGGGAGGCTTAACAGTCTTCCCCCAGGCAAAGCGGGAGGCTTCGCAGTCATCCCCCGGGCAGTCCGGGGGAGGCTTAATAGTCGTCCCCCGGGCGCTCCGGAGGGGAAAGCTTAATAGTCGTCCCCCAGACAGGGTGGGTGGGGGGGAGGCTTAACAGTCTTCCCCAGGCTGAGCGGGAGGCTTCGCAGTCGTCCGCCGGGCAGTCCGGGGGAAGGCTTAATAGTCGTCCCCCGGGCGCTCCGGCGGGGGGGAAGCTTAATAGTCGTCCCCCAGACAGGGTGGGTGGGGGGAGGCTTAACAGTCTTCCCCAGGCTGGGCGGGGGGGAGGCTTAATAGTCATCCCCCAGACAGTGTGGGTGGGTGGGGCAGGGGGGGGAGAGGCTTAGCAGTCTTCCCCTAGACTGGCCGGGGGTGGGGGCTTAGCAGTCGTCTCCAGGGTGGTCCGGGGGTGGGGGGAGGCCTCAGAGTCGCCCCTCGGAGAGTCGGGGCGGCGGCGGCGGTGGGTGTCAGGCTTTACAGCCAGCCTCCGGAGGGTGAGCGTCCTCGGACGCGATGCAGCCGCCGCAGAGAGGCAGCCTCCGAGGCTGGGAGCGGAGCACCGAGACTGGGGAGAGGGGAGCAGGAGCCCGGGAGGGGGTGGGGTGGGGGGCCTTCAGGACAACCGGTCAACCCCCGGGGAAGCGGCTGTAAAAATTTCAAAGTCCCCACCGGGACAACAGGTCAACCCCCGGGGAAGCGGCTGTAAAATTTTCTAAGTCCCCGCTCGGCCACCAGGTCAACCCACTGAATCTAATGGGTTGACCTGGTGGCCGTTTGATTTCCGGCCACCAGGTCAACCCATTGGATTCAATGGGTTGACCTGGTGGCCGGTTTGCTGTGCGGCCCGGGTGTCACCCCACTCCGCGGGCCGCGCGGCAGTGGTCCTGAGGACCACAGAGGGGGGCTTAATAGTCGAGATGGAGCAGGTCCGGGGAGGCTTAATAGTCGTCCCCCGGGCAGTCCGGGGGAAGGCTTAATAGTCGTCCCCCGGGCGCTCCGGAGGGGAAAGCTTAATAGTCGTCCCCCAGACAGGGTGGGTGGGGGGGAGGCTTAACAGTCTTCCCCCAGGCTGAGCGGGAGGCTTCGCAGTCGTCCCCCGGGCAGTCCGGGGGAAGGCTTAATAGTCGTCCCCCGGGCGCTCCGGGGGGGAAAGCTTAATAGTCGTCCCCCGGACAGTGTGGGTGGGTGGGGGGGGGGGAGGCTTAACAGTCTTCCCCCAGGCTGAGCGGGAGGCTTCGCAGTCGTCCCCCGGGCAGTCCGGGGGAGGCTTAATAGTCGTCCCCCGGGCGCTCCGGGGGGGAAAGCTTAACAGTCGTCCCCCAGACAGTGTGGGTGGGTGGGTGGGGGGGGAGGCTTAACAGTCTTCCCCCAGGCAAAGCGGGAGGCTTCGCAGTCATCCCCCGGGCAGTCCGGGGGAGGCTTAATAGTCGTCCCCCGGGCGCTCCGGAGGGGAAAGCTTAATAGTCGTCCCCCAGACAGGGTGGGTGGGGGGGAGGCTTAACAGTCTTCCCCCAGCTGAGCGGGAGGCTTCGCAGTCGTCCGCCGGGCAGTCCGGGGGAAGGCTTAATAGTCGTCCCCCGGGCGCTCCGGCGGGGGGGAAGCTTAATAGTCGTCCCCCAGACAGGGTGGGTGGGGGGGAGGCTTAACAGTCTTCCCCCAGGCTGGGCGGGGGGGAGGCTTAATAGTCATCCCCCAGACAGTGTGGGTGGGTGGGGCAGGGGGGGGAGAGGCTTAGCAGTCTTCCCCTAGACTGGCCGGGGGTGGGGGCTTAGCAGTCGTCTCCAGGGTGGTCCGGGGGTGGGGGGAGGCCTCAGAGTCGCCCCCTCGGAGAGTCGGGGCGGCGGCGGCGGTGGGTGTCAGGCTTTACAGCCAGCCTCCGGAGGGTGAGCGTCCTCGGACGCGATGCAGCCGCCGCAGAGAGGCAGCCTCCGAGGCTGGGAGCGGAGCACCGAGACTGGGGAGAGGGGAGCAGGAGCCCGGGAGGGGGTGGGGTGGGGGGCCTTCAGGACAACCGGTCAACCCCCGGGGAAGCGGCTGTAAAAATTTCAAAGTCCCCACCGGGACAACAGGTCAACCCCCGGGGAAGCGGCTGTAAAATTTTCTAAGTCCCCGCTCGGCCACCAGGTCAACCCACTGAATCTAATGGGTTGACCTGGTGGCCGGTTTGATTTCCGGCCACCAGGTCAACCCATTGGATTCAATGGGTTGACCTGGTGGCCGGTTTGCTGTGCGGCCCGGGTGTCACCCCACTCCGCGGGCCGCGCGGCAGTGGTCCTGAGGACCACAGAGGGGGGCTTAATAGTCGAGATGGAGCAGGTCCGGGGGAGGCTTAATAGTCGTCCCCGGGCAGTCCGGGGGAAGGCTTAATAGTCGTCCCCCGGGCGCTCCGGAGGGGAAAGCTTAATAGTCGTCCCCCAGACAGGGTGGGTGGGGGGGAGGCTTAACAGTCTTCCCCAGGCTGAGCGGGAGGCTTCGCAGTCGTCCCCCGGGCAGTCCGGGGGAAGGCTTAATAGTCGTCCCCCGGGCGCTCCGGGGGGGAAAGCTTAATAGTCGTCCCCCGGACAGTGTGGGTGGGTGGGGGGGGGGAGGCTTAACAGTCTTCCCCCAGGCTGAGCGGGAGGCTTCGCAGTCGTCCCCCGGGCAGTCCGGGGGAGGCTTAATAGTCGTCCCCCGGGCGCTCCGGGGGGGAAAGCTTAACAGTCGTCCCCCAGACAGTGTGGGTGGGTGGGTGGGGGGGGAGGCTTAACAGTCTTCCCCCAGGCAAAGCGGGAGGCTTCGCAGTCATCCCCCGGGCAGTCCGGGGGAGGCTTAATAGTCGTCCCCCGGGCGCTCCGGAGGGGAAAGCTTAATAGTCGTCCCCCAGACAGGGTGGGTGGGGGGGAGGCTTAACAGTCTTCCCCCAGGCTGAGCGGGAGGCTTCGCAGTCGTCCGCCGGGCAGTCCGGGGGAAGGCTTAATAGTCGTCCCCCGGGCGCTCCGGCGGGGGGGAAGCTTAATAGTCGTCCCCCAGACAGGGTGGGTGGGGGGGAGGCTTAACAGTCTTCCCCAGGCTGGGCGGGGGGGAGGCTTAATAGTCATCCCCCAGACAGTGTGGGTGGGTGGGGCAGGGGGGGGAGAGGCTTAGCAGTCTTCCCCTAGACTGGCCGGGGGTGGGGGCTTAGCAGTCGTCTCCAGGGTGGTCCGGGGGTGGGGGGAGGCCTCAGAGTCGCCCCTCGGAGAGTCGGGGCGGCGGCGGCGGTGGGTGTCAGGCTTTACAGCCAGCCTCCGGAGGGTGAGCGTCCTCGGACGCGATGCAGCCGCCGCAGAGAGGCAGCCTCCGAGGCTGGGAGCGGAGCACCGAGACTGGGGAGAGGGGAGCAGGAGCCCGGGAGGGGGTGGGGTGGGGGGCCTTCAGGACAACCGGTCAACCCCGGGGAAGCGGCTGTAAAAATTTCAAAGTCCCCACCGGGACAACAGGTCAACCCCCGGGGAAGCGGCTGTAAAATTTTCTAAGTCCCCGCTCGGCCACCAGGTCAACCCACTGAATCTAATGGGTTGACCTGGTGGCCGGTTTGATTTCCGGCCACCAGGTCAACCCATTGGATTCAATGGGTTGACCTGGTGGCCGGTTTGCTGTGCGGCCCGGGTGTCACCCCACTCCGCGGGCCGCGCGGCAGTGGTCCTGAGGACCACAGAGGGGGGCTTAATAGTCGAGATGGAGCAGGTCCGGGGGAGGCTTAATAGTCGTCCCCCGGGCAGTCCGGGGGAAGGCTTAATAGTCGTCCCCCGGGCGCTCCGGAGGGGAAAGCTTAATAGTCGTCCCCCAGACAGGGTGGGTGGGGGGGAGGCTTAACAGTCTTCCCCCAGGCTGAGCGGGAGGCTTCGCAGTCGTCCCCCGGGCAGTCCGGGGGAAGGCTTAATAGTCGTCCCCGGGCGCTCCGGGGGGGAAAGCTTAATAGTCGTCCCCCGGACAGTGTGGGTGGGTGGGGGGGGGGGAGGCTTAACAGTCTTCCCCCAGGCTGAGCGGGAGGCTTCGCAGTCGTCCCCCGGGCAGTCCGGGGGAGGCTTAATAGTCGTCCCCCGGGCGCTCCGGGGGGGAAAGCTTAACAGTCGTCCCCCAGACAGTGTGGGTGGGTGGGTGGGGGGGGAGGCTTAACAGTCTTCCCCCAGGCAAAGCGGGAGGCTTCGCAGTCATCCCCCGGGCAGTCCGGGGGAGGCTTAATAGTCGTCCCCCGGGCGCTCCGGAGGGGAAAGCTTAATAGTCGTCCCCCAGACAGGGTGGGTGGGGGGGAGGCTTAACAGTCTTCCCCCAGGCTGAGCGGGAGGCTTCGCAGTCGTCCGCCGGGCAGTCCGGGGGAAGGCTTAATAGTCGTCCCCCGGGCGCTCCGGCGGGGGGGAAGCTTAATAGTCGTCCCCCAGACAGGGTGGGTGGGGGGGAGGCTTAACAGTCTTCCCCCAGGCTGGGCGGGGGGGAGGCTTAATAGTCATCCCCCAGACAGTGTGGGTGGGTGGGGCAGGGGGGGGAGAGGCTTAGCAGTCTTCCCCTAGACTGGCCGGGGGTGGGGGCTTAGCAGTCGTCTCCAGGGTGGTCCGGGGGTGGGGGGAGGCCTCAGAGTCGCCCCTCGGAGAGTCGGGGCGGCGGCGGCGGTGGGTGTCAGGCTTTACAGCCAGCCTCCGGAGGGTGAGCGTCCTCGGACGCGATGCAGCCGCCGCAGAGAGGCAGCCTCCGAGGCTGGGAGCGGAGCACCGAGACTGGGGAGAGGGGAGCAGGAGCCCGGGAGGGGGTGGGGTGGGGGGCCTTCAGGACAACCGGTCAACCCCCGGGGAAGCGGCTGTAAAAATTTCAAAGTCCCCACCGGGACAACAGGTCAACCCCCGGGGAAGCGGCTGTAAAATTTTCTAAGTCCCCGCTCGGCCACCAGGTCAACCCACTGAATCTAATGGGTTGACCTGGTGGCCGGTTTGATTTCCGGCCACCAGGTCAACCCATTGGATTCAATGGGTTGACCTGGTGGCCGGTTTGCTGTGCGGCCCGGGTGTCACCCCACTCCGCGGGCCGCGCGGCAGTGGTCCTGAGGACCACAGAGGGGGGCTTAATAGTCGAGATGGAGCAGGTCCGGGGGAGGCTTAATAGTCGTCCCCCGGGCAGTCCGGGGGAAGGCTTAATAGTCGTCCCCCGGGCGCTCCGGAGGGGAAAGCTTAATAGTCGTCCCCCAGACAGGGTGGGTGGGGGGGAGGCTTAACAGTCTTCCCCCAGGCTGAGCGGGAGGCTTCGCAGTCGTCCCCCGGGCAGTCCGGGGGAAGGCTTAATAGTCGTCCCCCGGGCGCTCCGGGGGGGAAAGCTTAATAGTCGTCCCCCGGACAGTGTGGGTGGGTGGGGGGGGGGGAGGCTTAACAGTCTTCCCCCAGGCTGAGCGGGAGGCTTCGCAGTCGTCCCCCGGGCAGTCCGGGGGAGGCTTAATAGTCGTCCCCCGGGCGCTCCGGGGGGGAAAGCTTAACAGTCGTCCCCCAGACAGTGTGGGTGGGTGGGTGGGGGGGGAGGCTTAACAGTCTTCCCCCAGGCAAAGCGGGAGGCTTCGCAGTCATCCCCCGGGCAGTCCGGGGGAGGCTTAATAGTCGTCCCCCGGGCGCTCCGGAGGGGAAAGCTTAATAGTCGTCCCCCAGACAGGGTGGGTGGGGGGGAGGCTTAACAGTCTTCCCCCAGGCTGAGCGGGAGGCTTCGCAGTCGTCCGCCGGGCAGTCCGGGGAAGGCTTAATAGTCGTCCCCCGGGCGCTCCGGCGGGGGGGAAGCTTAATAGTCGTCCCCCAGACAGGGTGGGTGGGGGGGAGGCTTAACAGTCTTCCCCAGGCTGGGCGGGGGGGAGGCTTAATAGTCATCCCCCAGACAGTGTGGGTGGGTGGGGCAGGGGGGGGAGAGGCTTAGCAGTCTTCCCCTAGACTGGCCGGGGGTGGGGGCTTAGCAGTCGTCTCCAGGGTGGTCCGGGGGTGGGGGGAGGCCTCAGAGTCGCCCCTCGGAGAGTCGGGGCGGCGGCGGCGGTGGGTGTCAGGCTTTACAGCCAGCCTCCGGAGGGTGAGCGTCCTCGGACGCGATGCAGCCGCCGCAGAGAGGCAGCCTCCGAGGCTGGGAGCGGAGCACCGAGACTGGGGAGAGGGGAGCAGGAGCCCGGGAGGGGGTGGGGTGGGGGGCCTTCAGGACAACCGGTCAACCCCCGGGGAAGCGGCTGTAAAAATTTCAAAGTCCCCACCGGGACAACAGGTCAACCCCCGGGGAAGCGGCTGTAAAATTTTCTAAGTCCCCGCTCGGCCACCAGGTCAACCCACTGAATCTAATGGGTTGACCTGGTGGCCGGTTTGATTTCCGGCCACCAGGTCAACCCATTGGATTCAATGGGTTGACCTGGTGGCCGGTTTGCTGTGCGGCCCGGGTGTCACCCCACTCCGCGGGCCGCGCGGCAGTG
This sequence comes from Emys orbicularis, assembly GCF_028017835.1. Taxonomy (NCBI): domain Eukaryota; kingdom Metazoa; phylum Chordata; order Testudines; family Emydidae; genus Emys; species Emys orbicularis. The sequence goes on from NW_027045185.1 coordinate 7,129, forward strand.
GTCCTGAGGACCACAGAGGGGGGCTTAATAGTCGAGATGGAGCAGGTCCGGGGGAGGCTTAATAGTCGTCCCCCGGGCAGTCCGGGGGAAGGCTTAATAGTCGTCCCCCGGGCGCTCCGGAGGGGAAAGCTTAATAGTCGTCCCCCAGACAGGGTGGGTGGGGGGGAGGCTTAACAGTCTTCCCCCAGGCTGAGCGGGAGGCTTCGCAGTCGTCCCCCGGGCAGTCCGGGGGAAGGCTTAATAGTCGTCCCCCGGGCGCTCCGGGGGGGAAAGCTTAATAGTCGTCCCCCGGACAGTGTGGGTGGGTGGGGGGGGGGGAGGCTTAACAGTCTTCCCCCAGGCTGAGCGGGAGGCTTCGCAGTCGTCCCCCGGGCAGTCCGGGGGAGGCTTAATAGTCGTCCCCCGGGCGCTCCGGGGGGGAAAGCTTAACAGTCGTCCCCCAGACAGTGTGGGTGGGTGGGTGGGGGGGGAGGCTTAACAGTCTTCCCCCAGGCAAAGCGGGAGGCTTCGCAGTCATCCCCCGGGCAGTCCGGGGGAGGCTTAATAGTCGTCCCCCGGGCGCTCCGGAGGGGAAAGCTTAATAGTCGTCCCCCAGACAGGGTGGGTGGGGGGGAGGCTTAACAGTCTTCCCCCAGGCTGAGCGGGAGGCTTCGCAGTCGTCCGCCGGGCAGTCCGGGGGAAGGCTTAATAGTCGTCCCCCGGGCGCTCCGGCGGGGGGGAAGCTTAATAGTCGTCCCCCAGACAGGGTGGGTGGGGGGGAGGCTTAACAGTCTTCCCCCAGGCTGGGCGGGGGGGAGGCTTAATAGTCATCCCCCAGACAGTGTGGGTGGGTGGGGCAGGGGGGGGAGAGGCTTAGCAGTCTTCCCCTAGACTGGCCGGGGGTGGGGGCTTAGCAGTCGTCTCCAGGGTGGTCCGGGGGTGGGGGGAGGCCTCAGAGTCGCCCCTCGGAGAGTCGGGGCGGCGGCGGCGGTGGGTGTCAGGCTTTACAGCCAGCCTCCGGAGGGTGAGCGTCCTCGGACGCGATGCAGCCGCCGCAGAGAGGCAGCCTCCGAGGCTGGGAGCGGAGCACCGAGACTGGGGAGAGGGGAGCAGGAGCCCGGGAGGGGGTGGGGTGGGGGGCCTTCAGGACAACCGGTCAACCCCCGGGGAAGCGGCTGTAAAAATTTCAAAGTCCCCACCGGGACAACAGGTCAACCCCCGGGGAAGCGGCTGTAAAATTTTCTAAGTCCCCGCTCGGCCACCAGGTCAACCCACTGAATCTAATGGGTTGACCTGGTGGCCGGTTTGATTTCCGGCCACCAGGTCAACCCATTGGATTCAATGGGTTGACCTGGTGGCCGGTTTGCTGTGCGGCCCGGGTGTCACCCCACTCCGCGGGCCGCGCGGCAGTGGTCCTGAGGACCACAGAGGGGGGCTTAATAGTCGAGATGGAGCAGGTCCGGGGGAGGCTTAATAGTCGTCCCCCGGGCAGTCCGGGGGAAGGCTTAATAGTCGTCCCCCGGGCGCTCCGGAGGGGAAAGCTTAATAGTCGTCCCCCAGACAGGGTGGGTGGGGGGGAGGCTTAACAGTCTTCCCCCAGGCTGAGCGGGAGGCTTCGCAGTCGTCCCCCGGGCAGTCCGGGGGAAGGCTTAATAGTCGTCCCCCGGGCGCTCCGGGGGGGAAAGCTTAATAGTCGTCCCCCGGACAGTGTGGGTGGGTGGGGGGGGGGGAGGCTTAACAGTCTTCCCCCAGGCTGAGCGGGAGGCTTCGCAGTCGTCCCCCGGGCAGTCCGGGGGAGGCTTAATAGTCGTCCCCCGGGCGCTCCGGGGGGGAAAGCTTAACAGTCGTCCCCCAGACAGTGTGGGTGGGTGGGTGGGGGGGGAGGCTTAACAGTCTTCCCCCAGGCAAAGCGGGAGGCTTCGCAGTCATCCCCCGGGCAGTCCGGGGGAGGCTTAATAGTCGTCCCCCGGGCGCTCCGGAGGGGAAAGCTTAATAGTCGTCCCCCAGACAGGGTGGGTGGGGGGGAGGCTTAACAGTCTTCCCCCAGGCTGAGCGGGAGGCTTCGCAGTCGTCCGCCGGGCAGTCCGGGGGAAGGCTTAATAGTCGTCCCCCGGGCGCTCCGGCGGGGGGGAAGCTTAATAGTCGTCCCCCAGACAGGGTGGGTGGGGGGGAGGCTTAACAGTCTTCCCCCAGGCTGGGCGGGGGGGAGGCTTAATAGTCATCCCCCAGACAGTGTGGGTGGGTGGGGCAGGGGGGGGAGAGGCTTAGCAGTCTTCCCCTAGACTGGCCGGGGGTGGGGGCTTAGCAGTCGTCTCCAGGGTGGTCCGGGGGTGGGGGGAGGCCTCAGAGTCGCCCCTCGGAGAGTCGGGGCGGCGGCGGCGGTGGGTGTCAGGCTTTACAGCCAGCCTCCGGAGGGTGAGCGTCCTCGGACGCGATGCAGCCGCCGCAGAGAGGCAGCCTCCGAGGCTGGGAGCGGAGCACCGAGACTGGGGAGAGGGGAGCAGGAGCCCGGGAGGGGGTGGGGTGGGGGGCCTTCAGGACAACCGGTCAACCCCCGGGGAAGCGGCTGTAAAAATTTCAAAGTCCCCACCGGGACAACAGGTCAACCCCCGGGGAAGCGGCTGTAAAATTTTCTAAGTCCCCGCTCGGCCACCAGGTCAACCCACTGAATCTAATGGGTTGACCTGGTGGCCGGTTTGATTTCCGGCCACCAGGTCAACCCATTGGATTCAATGGGTTGACCTGGTGGCCGGTTTGCTGTGCGGCCCGGGTGTCACCCCACTCCGCGGGCCGCGCGGCAGTGGTCCTGAGGACCACAGAGGGGGGCTTAATAGTCGAGATGGAGCAGGTCCGGGGGAGGCTTAATAGTCGTCCCCCGGGCAGTCCGGGGGAAGGCTTAATAGTCGTCCCCCGGGCGCTCCGGAGGGGAAAGCTTAATAGTCGTCCCCCAGACAGGGTGGGTGGGGGGGAGGCTTAACAGTCTTCCCCCAGGCTGAGCGGGAGGCTTCGCAGTCGTCCCCCGGGCAGTCCGGGGGAAGGCTTAATAGTCGTCCCCCGGGCGCTCCGGGGGGGAAAGCTTAATAGTCGTCCCCCGGACAGTGTGGGTGGGTGGGGGGGGGGGAGGCTTAACAGTCTTCCCCCAGGCTGAGCGGGAGGCTTCGCAGTCGTCCCCCGGGCAGTCCGGGGGAGGCTTAATAGTCGTCCCCCGGGCGCTCCGGGGGGGAAAGCTTAACAGTCGTCCCCCAGACAGTGTGGGTGGGTGGGTGGGGGGGGAGGCTTAACAGTCTTCCCCCAGGCAAAGCGGGAGGCTTCGCAGTCATCCCCCGGGCAGTCCGGGGGAGGCTTAATAGTCGTCCCCCGGGCGCTCCGGAGGGGAAAGCTTAATAGTCGTCCCCCAGACAGGGTGGGTGGGGGGGAGGCTTAACAGTCTTCCCCCAGGCTGAGCGGGAGGCTTCGCAGTCGTCCGCCGGGCAGTCCGGGGGAAGGCTTAATAGTCGTCCCCCGGGCGCTCCGGCGGGGGGGAAGCTTAATAGTCGTCCCCCAGACAGGGTGGGTGGGGGGGAGGCTTAACAGTCTTCCCCCAGGCTGGGCGGGGGGGAGGCTTAATAGTCATCCCCCAGACAGTGTGGGTGGGTGGGGCAGGGGGGGGAGAGGCTTAGCAGTCTTCCCCTAGACTGGCCGGGGGTGGGGGCTTAGCAGTCGTCTCCAGGGTGGTCCGGGGGTGGGGGGAGGCCTCAGAGTCGCCCCTCGGAGAGTCGGGGCGGCGGCGGCGGTGGGTGTCAGGCTTTACAGCCAGCCTCCGGAGGGTGAGCGTCCTCGGACGCGATGCAGCCGCCGCAGAGAGGCAGCCTCCGAGGCTGGGAGCGGAGCACCGAGACTGGGGAGAGGGGAGCAGGAGCCCGGGAGGGGGTGGGGTGGGGGGCCTTCAGGACAACCGGTCAACCCCCGGGGAAGCGGCTGTAAAAATTTCAAAGTCCCCACCGGGACAACAGGTCAACCCCCGGGGAAGCGGCTGTAAAATTTTCTAAGTCCCCGCTCGGCCACCAGGTCAACCCACTGAATCTAATGGGTTGACCTGGTGGCCGGTTTGATTTCCGGCCACCAGGTCAACCCATTGGATTCAATGGGTTGACCTGGTGGCCGGTTTGCTGTGCGGCCCGGGTGTCACCCCACTCCGCGGGCCGCGCGGCAGTGGTCCTGAGGACCACAGAGGGGGGCTTAATAGTCGAGATGGAGCAGGTCCGGGGGAGGCTTAATAGTCGTCCCCCAGGCAGTCCGGGGGAAGGCTTAATAGTCGTCCCCCGGGCGCTCCGGAGGGGAAAGCTTAATAGTCGTCCCCCAGACAGGGTGGGTGGGGGGGAGGCTTAACAGTCTTCCCCCAGGCTGAGCGGGAGGCTTCGCAGTCGTCCCCCGGGCAGTCCGGGGGAAGGCTTAATAGTCGTCCCCCGGGCGCTCCGGGGGGGAAAGCTTAATAGTCGTCCCCCGGACAGTGTGGGTGGGTGGGGGGGGGGGAGGCTTAACAGTCTTCCCCCAGGCTGAGCGGGAGGCTTCGCAGTCGTCCCCCGGGCAGTCCGGGGGAGGCTTAATAGTCGTCCCCCGGGCGCTCCGGGGGGGAAAGCTTAACAGTCGTCCCCCAGACAGTGTGGGTGGGTGGGTGGGGGGGGAGGCTTAACAGTCTTCCCCCAGGCAAAGCGGGAGGCTTCGCAGTCATCCCCCGGGCAGTCCGGGGGAGGCTTAATAGTCGTCCCCCGGGCGCTCCGGAGGGGAAAGCTTAATAGTCGTCCCCCAGACAGGGTGGGTGGGGGGGAGGCTTAACAGTCTTCCCCCAGGCTGAGCGGGAGGCTTCGCAGTCGTCCGCCGGGCAGTCCGGGGGAAGGCTTAATAGTCGTCCCCCGGGCGCTCCGGCGGGGGGGAAGCTTAATAGTCGTCCCCCAGACAGGGTGGGTGGGGGGGAGGCTTAACAGTCTTCCCCCAGGCTGGGCGGGGGGGAGGCTTAATAGTCATCCCCCAGACAGTGTGGGTGGGTGGGGCAGGGGGGGGAGAGGCTTAGCAGTCTTCCCCTAGACTGGCCGGGGGTGGGGGCTTAGCAGTCGTCTCCAGGGTGGTCCGGGGGTGGGGGGAGGCCTCAGAGTCGCCCCTCGGAGAGTCGGGGCGGCGGCGGCGGTGGGTGTCAGGCTTTACAGCCAGCCTCCGGAGGGTGAGCGTCCTCGGACGCGATGCAGCCGCCGCAGAGAGGCAGCCTCCGAGGCTGGGAGCGGAGCACCGAGACTGGGGAGAGGGGAGCAGGAGCCCGGGAGGGGGTGGGGTGGGGGGCCTTCAGGACAACCGGTCAACCCCCGGGGAAGCGGCTGTAAAAATTTCAAAGTCCCCACCGGGACAACAGGTCAACCCCCGGGGAAGCGGCTGTAAAATTTTCTAAGTCCCCGCTCGGCCACCAGGTCAACCCACTGAATCTAATGGGTTGACCTGGTGGCCGGTTTGATTTCCGGCCACCAGGTCAACCCATTGGATTCAATGGGTTGACCTGGTGGCCGGTTTGCTGTGCGGCCCGGGTGTCACCCCACTCCGCGGGCCGCGCGGCAGTGGTCCTGAGGACCACAGAGGGGGGCTTAATAGTCGAGATGGAGCAGGTCCGGGGGAGGCTTAATAGTCGTCCCCCGGGCAGTCCGGGGGAAGGCTTAATAGTCGTCCCCCGGGCGCTCCGGAGGGGAAAGCTTAATAGTCGTCCCCCAGACAGGGTGGGTGGGGGGGAGGCTTAACAGTCTTCCCCCAGGCTGAGCGGGAGGCTTCGCAGTCGTCCCCCGGGCAGTCCGGGGGAAGGCTTAATAGTCGTCCCCCGGGCGCTCCGGGGGGGAAAGCTTAATAGTCGTCCCCCGGACAGTGTGGGTGGGTGGGGGGGGGGGAGGCTTAACAGTCTTCCCCCAGGCTGAGCGGGAGGCTTCGCAGTCGTCCCCCGGGCAGTCCGGGGGAGGCTTAATAGTCGTCCCCCGGGCGCTCCGGGGGGGAAAGCTTAACAGTCGTCCCCCAGACAGTGTGGGTGGGTGGGTGGGGGGGGAGGCTTAACAGTCTTCCCCCAGGCAAAGCGGGAGGCTTCGCAGTCATCCCCCGGGCAGTCCGGGGGAGGCTTAATAGTCGTCCCCCGGGCGCTCCGGAGGGGAAAGCTTAATAGTCGTCCCCCAGACAGGGTGGGTGGGGGGGAGGCTTAACAGTCTTCCCCCAGGCTGAGCGGGAGGCTTCGCAGTCGTCCGCCGGGCAGTCCGGGGGAAGGCTTAATAGTCGTCCCCCGGGCGCTCCGGCGGGGGGGAAGCTTAATAGTCGTCCCCCAGACAGGGTGGGTGGGGGGGAGGCTTAACAGTCTTCCCCCAGGCTGGGCGGGGGGGAGGCTTAATAGTCATCCCCCAGACAGTGTGGGTGGGTGGGGCAGGGGGGGGAGAGGCTTAGCAGTCTTCCCCTAGACTGGCCGGGGGTGGGGGCTTAGCAGTCGTCTCCAGGGTGGTCCGGGGGTGGGGGGAGGCCTCAGAGTCGCCCCTCGGAGAGTCGGGGCGGCGGCGGCGGTGGGTGTCAGGCTTTACAGCCAGCCTCCGGAGGGTGAGCGTCCTCGGACGCGATGCAGCCGCCGCAGAGAGGCAGCCTCCGAGGCTGGGAGCGGAGCACCGAGACTGGGGAGAGGGGAGCAGGAGCCCGGGAGGGGGTGGGGTGGGGGGCCTTCAGGACAACCGGTCAACCCCCGGGGAAGCGGCTGTAAAAATTTCAAAGTCCCCACCGGGACAACAGGTCAACCCCCGGGGAAGCGGCTGTAAAATTTTCTAAGTCCCCGCTCGGCCACCAGGTCAACCCACTGAATCTAATGGGTTGACCTGGTGGCCGGTTTGATTTCCGGCCACCAGGTCAACCCATTGGATTCAATGGGTTGACCTGGTGGCCGGTTTGCTGTGCGGCCCGGGTGTCACCCCACTCCGCGGGCCGCGCGGCAGTGGTCCTGAGGACCACAGAGGGGGGCTTAATAGTCGAGATGGAGCAGGTCCGGGGGAGGCTTAATAGTCGTCCCCCGGGCAGTCCGGGGGAAGCTTAATAGTCGTCCCCCGGGCGCTCCGGAGGGGAAAGCTTAATAGTCGTCCCCCAGACAGGGTGGGTGGGGGGGAGGCTTAACAGTCTTCCCCCAGGCTGAGCGGGAGGCTTCGCAGTCGTCCCCCGGGCAGTCCGGGGGAAGGCTTAATAGTCGTCCCCCGGGCGCTCCGGGGGGGAAAGCTTAATAGTCGTCCCCCGGACAGTGTGGGTGGGTGGGGGGGGGGAGGCTTAACAGTCTTCCCCCAGGCTGAGCGGGAGGCTTCGCAGTCGTCCCCCGGGCAGTCCGGGGGAGGCTTAATAGTCGTCCCCCGGGCGCTCCGGGGGGGAAAGCTTAACAGTCGTCCCCCAGACAGTGTGGGTGGGTGGGTGGGGGGGGAGGCTTAACAGTCTTCCCCCAGGCAAAGCGGGAGGCTTCGCAGTCATCCCCCGGGCAGTCCGGGGGAGGCTTAATAGTCGTCCCCCGGGCGCTCCGGAGGGGAAAGCTTAATAGTCGTCCCCCAGACAGGGTGGGTGGGGGGAGGCTTAACAGTCTTCCCCCAGGCTGAGCGGGAGGCTTCGCAGTCGTCCGCCGGGCAGTCCGGGGGAAGGCTTAATAGTCGTCCCCCGGGCGCTCCGGCGGGGGGGAAGCTTAATAGTCGTCCCCCAGACAGGGTGGGTGGGGGGGAGGCTTAACAGTCTTCCCCCAGGCTGGGCGGGGGGGAGGCTTAATAGTCATCCCCCAGACAGTGTGGGTGGGTGGGGCAGGGGGGGGAGAGGCTTAGCAGTCTTCCCCTAGACTGGCCGGGGGTGGGGGCTTAGCAGTCGTCTCCAGGGTGGTCCGGGGGTGGGGGGAGGCCTCAGAGTCGCCCCTCGGAGAGTCGGGGCGGCGGCGGCGGTGGGTGTCAGGCTTTACAGCCAGCCTCCGGAGGGTGAGCGTCCTCGGACGCGATGCAGCCGCCGCAGAGAGGCAGCCTCCGAGGCTGGGAGCGGAGCACCGAGACTGGGGAGAGGGGAGCAGGAGCCCGGGAGGGGGTGGGGTGGGGGGCCTTCAGGACAACCGGTCAACCCCCGGGGAAGCGGCTGTAAAAATTTCAAAGTCCCCACCGGGACAACAGGTCAACCCCCGGGGAAGCGGCTGTAAAATTTTCTAAGTCCCCGCTCGGCCACCAGGTCAACCCACTGAATCTAATGGGTTGACCTGGTGGCCGGTTTGATTTCCGGCCACCAGGTCAACCCATTGGATTCAATGGGTTGACCTGGTGGCCGGTTTGCTGTGCGGCCCGGGTGTCACCCCACTCCGCGGGCCGCGCGGCAGTGGTCCTGAGGACCACAGAGGGGGGCTTAATAGTCGAGATGGAGCAGGTCCGGGGGAGGCTTAATAGTCGTCCCCCGGGCAGTCCGGGGGAAGGCTTAATAGTCGTCCCCCGGGCGCTCCGGAGGGGAAAGCTTAATAGTCGTCCCCCAGACAGGGTGGGTGGGGGGGAGGCTTAACAGTCTTCCCCCAGGCTGAGCGGGAGGCTTCGCAGTCGTCCCCCGGGCAGTCCGGGGAAGGCTTAATAGTCGTCCCCCGGGCGCTCCGGGGGGGAAAGCTTAATAGTCGTCCCCCGGACAGTGTGGGTGGGTGGGGGGGGGGGAGGCTTAACAGTCTTCCCCCAGGCTGAGCGGGAGGCTTCGCAGTCGTCCCCCGGGCAGTCCGGGGGAGGCTTAATAGTCGTCCCCCGGGCGCTCCGGGGGGGAAAGCTTAACAGTCGTCCCCCAGACAGTGTGGGTGGGTGGGTGGGGGGGGAGGCTTAACAGTCTTCCCCCAGGCAAAGCGGGAGGCTTCGCAGTCATCCCCCGGGCAGTCCGGGGGAGGCTTAATAGTCGTCCCCCGGGCGCTCCGGAGGGGAAAGCTTAATAGTCGTCCCCCAGACAGGGTGGGTGGGGGGGAGGCTTAACAGTCTTCCCCCAGGCTGAGCGGGAGGCTTCGCAGTCGTCCGCCGGGCAGTCCGGGGGAAGGCTTAATAGTCGTCCCCCGGGCGCTCCGGCGGGGGGGAAGCTTAATAGTCGTCCCCCAGACAGGGTGGGTGGGGGGGAGGCTTAACAGTCTTCCCCCAGGCTGGGCGGGGGGGAGGCTTAATAGTCATCCCCCAGACAGTGTGGGTGGGTGGGGCAGGGGGGGGAGAGGCTTAGCAGTCTTCCCCTAGACTGGCCGGGGGTGGGGGCTTAGCAGTCGTCTCCAGGGTGGTCCGGGGGTGGGGGGAGGCCTCAGAGTCGCCCCTCGGAGAGTCGGGGCGGCGGCGGCGGTGGGTGTCAGGCTTTACAGCCAGCCTCCGGAGGGTGAGCGTCCTCGGACGCGATGCAGCCGCCGCAGAGAGGCAGCCTCCGAGGCTGGGAGCGGAGCACCGAGACTGGGGAGAGGGGAGCAGGAGCCCGGGAGGGGGTGGGGTGGGGGGCCTTCAGGACAACCGGTCAACCCCCGGGGAAGCGGCTGTAAAAATTTCAAAGTCCCCACCGGGACAACAGGTCAACCCCCGGGGAAGCGGCTGTAAAATTTTCTAAGTCCCCGCTCGGCCACCAGGTCAACCCACTGAATCTAATGGGTTGACCTGGTGGCCGGTTTGATTTCCGGCCACCAGGTCAACCCATTGGATTCAATGGGTTGACCTGGTGGCCGGTTTGCTGTGCGGCCCGGGTGTCACCCCACTCCGCGGGCCGCGCGGCAGTGGTCCTGAGGACCACAGAGGGGGGCTTAATAGTCGAGATGGAGCAGGTCCGGGGGAGGCTTAATAGTCGTCCCCCGGGCAGTCCGGGGGAAGGCTTAATAGTCGTCCCCCGGGCGCTCCGGAGGGGAAAGCTTAATAGTCGTCCCCCAGACAGGGTGGGTGGGGGGGAGGCTTAACAGTCTTCCCCCAGGCTGAGCGGGAGGCTTCGCAGTCGTCCCCCGGGCAGTCCGGGGGAAGGCTTAATAGTCGTCCCCCGGGCGCTCCGGGGGGGAAAGCTTAATAGTCGTCCCCCGGACAGTGTGGGTGGGTGGGGGGGGGGGAGGCTTAACAGTCTTCCCCCAGGCTGAGCGGGAGGCTTCGCAGTCGTCCCCCGGGCAGTCCGGGGGAGGCTTAATAGTCGTCCCCCGGGCGCTCCGGGGGGGAAAGCTTAACAGTCGTCCCCCAGACAGTGTGGGTGGGTGGGTGGGGGGGGAGGCTTAACAGTCTTCCCCCAGGCAAAGCGGGAGGCTTCGCAGTCATCCCCCGGGCAGTCCGGGGGAGGCTTAATAGTCGTCCCCCGGGCGCTCCGGAGGGGAAAGCTTAATAGTCGTCCCCCAGACAGGGTGGGTGGGGGGGAGGCTTAACAGTCTTCCCCCAGGCTGAGCGGGAGGCTTCGCAGTCGTCCGCCGGGCAGTCCGGGGGAAGGCTTAATAGTCGTCCCCCGGGCGCTCCGGCGGGGGGGAAGCTTAATAGTCGTCCCCCAGACAGGGTGGGTGGGGGGGAGGCTTAACAGTCTTCCCCCAGGCTGGGCGGGGGGGAGGCTTAATAGTCATCCCCCAGACAGTGTGGGTGGGTGGGGCAGGGGGGGGAGAGGCTTAGCAGTCTTCCCCTAGACTGGCCGGGGGTGGGGGCTTAGCAGTCGTCTCCAGGGTGGTCCGGGGGTGGGGGGAGGCCTCAGAGTCGCCCCTCGGAGAGTCGGGGCGGCGGCGGCGGTGGGTGTCAGGCTTTACAGCCAGCCTCCGGAGGGTGAGCGTCCTCGGACGCGATGCAGCCGCCGCAGAGAGGCAGCCTCCGAGGCTGGGAGCGGAGCACCGAGACTGGGGAGAGGGGAGCAGGAGCCCGGGAGGGGGTGGGGTGGGGGGCCTTCAGGACAACCGGTCAACCCCCGGGGAAGCGGCTGTAAAAATTTCAAAGTCCCCACCGGGACAACAGGTCAACCCCCGGGGAAGCGGCTGTAAAATTTTCTAAGTCCCCGCTCGGCCACCAGGTCAACCCACTGAATCTAATGGGTTGACCTGGTGGCCGGTTTGATTTCCGGCCACCAGGTCAACCCATTGGATTCAATGGGTTGACCTGGTGGCCGGTTTGCTGTGCGGCCCGGGTGTCACCCCACTCCGCGGGCCGCGCGGCAGTGGTCCTGAGGACCACAGAGGGGGGCTTAATAGTCGAGATGGAGCAGGTCCGGGGGAGGCTTAATAGTCGTCCCCCGGGCAGTCCGGGGGAAGGCTTAATAGTCGTCCCCCGGGCGCTCCGGAGGGGAAAGCTTAATAGTCGTCCCCCAGACAGGGTGGGTGGGGGGGAGGCTTAACAGTCTTCCCCCAGGCTGAGCGGGAGGCTTCGCAGTCGTCCCCCGGGCAGTCCGGGGGAAGGCTTAATAGTCGTCCCCCGGGCGCTCCGGGGGGGAAAGCTTAATAGTCGTCCCCCGGACAGTGTGGGTGGGTGGGGGGGGGGGAGGCTTAACAGTCTTCCCCCAGGCTGAGCGGGAGGCTTCGCAGTCGTCCCCCGGGCAGTCCGGGGGAGGCTTAATAGTCGTCCCCCGGGCGCTCCGGGGGGGAAAGCTTAACAGTCGTCCCCCAGACAGTGTGGGTGGGTGGGTGGGGGGGGAGGCTTAACAGTCTTCCCCCAGGCAAAGCGGGAGGCTTCGCAGTCATCCCCCGGGCAGTCCGGGGGAGGCTTAATAGTCGTCCCCCGGGCGCTCCGGAGGGGAAAGCTTAATAGTCGTCCCCCAGACAGGGTGGGTGGGGGGGAGGCTTAACAGTCTTCCCCCAGGCTGAGCGGGAGGCTTCGCAGTCGTCCGCCGGGCAGTCCGGGGGAAGGCTTAATAGTCGTCCCCCGGGCGCTCCGGCTGGGGGGGAAGCTTAATAGTCGTCCCCCAGACAGGGTGGGTGGGGGGGAGGCTTAACAGTCTTCCCCCAGGCTGGGCGGGGGGGAGGCTTAATAGTCATCCCCCAGACAGTGTGGGTGGGTGGGGCAGGGGGGGGAGAGGCTTAGCAGTCTTCCCCTAGACTGGCCGGGGGTGGGGGCTTAGCAGTCGTCTCCAGGGTGGTCCGGGGGTGGGGGGAGGCCTCAGAGTCGCCCCTCGGAGAGTCGGGGCGGCGGCGGCGGTGGGTGTCAGGCTTTACAGCCAGCCTCCGGAGGGTGAGCGTCCTCGGACGCGATGCAGCCGCCGCAGAGAGGCAGCCTCCGAGGCTGGGAGCGGAGCACCGAGACTGGGGAGAGGGGAGCAGGAGCCCGGGAGGGGGTGGGGTGGGGGGCCTTCAGGACAACCGGTCAACCCCCGGGGAAGCGGCTGTAAAAATTTCAAAGTCCCCACCGGGACAACAGGTCAACCCCCGGGGAAGCGGCTGTAAAATTTTCTAAGTCCCCGCTCGGCCACCAGGTCAACCCACTGAATCTAATGGGTTGACCTGGTGGCCGGTTTGATTTCCGGCCACCAGGTCAACCCATTGGATTCAATGGGTTGACCTGGTGGCCGGTTTGCTGTGCGGCCCGGGTGTCACCCCACTCCGCGGGCCGCGCGGCAGTGGTCCTGAGGACCACAGAGGGGGGCTTAATAGTCGAGATGGAGCAGGTCCGGGGGAGGCTTAATAGTCGTCCCCCGGGCAGTCCGGGGGAAGGCTTAATAGTCGTCCCCCGGGCGCTCCGGAGGGGAAAGCTTAATAGTCGTCCCCCAGACAGGGTGGGTGGGGGGGAGGCTTAACAGTCTTCCCCCAGGCTGAGCGGGAGGCTTCGCAGTCGTCCCCCGGGCAGTCCGGGGGAAGGCTTAATAGTCGTCCCCCGGGCGCTCCGGGGGGGAAAGCTTAATAGTCGTCCCCCGGACAGTGTGGGTGGGTGGGGGGGGGGGAGGCTTAACAGTCTTCCCCCAGGCTGAGCGGGAGGCTTCGCAGTCGTCCCCCGGGCAGTCCGGGGGAGGCTTAATAGTCGTCCCCCGGGCGCTCCGGGGGGGAAAGCTTAACAGTCGTCCCCCAGACAGTGTGGGTGGGTGGGTGGGGGGGGAGGCTTAACAGTCTTCCCCCAGGCAAAGCGGGAGGCTTCGCAGTCATCCCCCGGGCAGTCCGGGGGAGGCTTAATAGTCGTCCCCCGGGCGCTCCGGAGGGGAAAGCTTAATAGTCGTCCCCCAGACAGGGTGGGTGGGGGGGAGGCTTAACAGTCTTCCCCCAGGCTGAGCGGGAGGCTTCGCAGTCGTCCCCCGGGCAGTCCGGGGGAAGGCTTAATAGTCGTCCCCCGGGCGCTCCGGGGGGAAAGCTTAATAGTCGTCCCCCGGACAGTGTGGGTGGGTGGGGGGGGGGGAGGCTTAACAGTCTTCCCCCAGGCTGAGCGGGAGGCTTCGCAGTCGTCCCCCGGGCAGTCCGGGGGAGGCTTAATAGTCGTCCCCCGGGCGCTCCGGGGGGGAAAGCTTAACAGTCGTCCCCCAGACAGTGTGGGTGGGTGGGTGGGGGGGGAGGCTTAACAGTCTTCCCCCAGGCAAAGCGGGAGGCTTCGCAGTCATCCCCCGGGCAGTCCGGGGGAGGCTTAATAGTCGTCCCCCGGGCGCTCCGGAGGGGAAAGCTTAATAGTCGTCCCCCAGACAGGGTGGGTGGGGGGGAGGCTTAACAGTCTTCCCCCAGGCTGAGCGGGAGGCTTCGCAGTCGTCCGCCGGGCAGTCCGGGGGAAGGCTTAATAGTCGTCCCCCGGGCGCTCCGGCGGGGGGGAAGCTTAATAGTCGTCCCCCAGACAGGGTGGGTGGGGGGGAGGCTTAACAGTCTTCCCCCAGGCTGGGCGGGGGGGAGGCTTAATAGTCATCCCCCAGACAGTGTGGGTGGGTGGGGCAGGGGGGGGAGAGGCTTAGCAGTCTTCCCCTAGACTGGCCGGGGGTGGGGGCTTAGCAGTCGTCTCCAGGGTGGTCCGGGGGTGGGGGGAGGCCTCAGAGTCGCCCCTCGGAGAGTCGGGGCGGCGGCGGCGGTGGGTGTCAGGCTTTACAGCCAGCCTCCGGAGGGTGAGCGTCCTCGGACGCGATGCAGCCGCCGCAGAGAGGCAGCCTCCGAGGCTGGGAGCGGAGCACCGAGACTGGGGAGAGGGGAGCAGGAGCCCGGGAGGGGGTGGGGTGGGGGGCCTTCAGGACAACCGGTCAACCCCCGGGGAAGCGGCTGTAAAAATTTCAAAGTCCCCACCGGGACAACAGGTCAACCCCCGGGGAAGCGGCTGTAAAATTTTCTAAGTCCCCGCTCGGCCACCAGGTCAACCCACTGAATCTAATGGGTTGACCTGGTGGCCGGTTTGATTTCCGGCCACCAGGTCAACCCATTGGATTCAATGGGTTGACCTGGTGGCCGGTTTGCTGTGCGGCCCGGGTGTCACCCCACTCCGCGGGCCGCGCGGCAGTGGTCCTGAGGACCACAGAGGGGGGCTTAATAGTCGAGATGGAGCAGGTCCGGGGGAGGCTTAATAGTCGTCCCCCGGGCAGTCCGGGGGAAGGCTTAATAGTCGTCCCCCGGGCGCTCCGGAGGGGAAAGCTTAATAGTCGTCCCCCAGACAGGGTGGGTGGGGGGGAGGCTTAACAGTCTTCCCCCAGGCTGAGCGGGAGGCTTCGCAGTCGTCCCCCGGGCAGTCCGGGGGAAGGCTTAATAGTCGTCCCCCGGGCGCTCCGGGGGGGAAAGCTTAATAGTCGTCCCCCGGACAGTGTGGGTGGGTGGGGGGGGGGGGAGGCTTAACAGTCTTCCCCCAGGCTGAGCGGGAGGCTTCGCAGTCGTCCCCCGGGCAGTCCGGGGGAGGCTTAATAGTCGTCCCCCGGGCGCTCCGGGGGGGAAAGCTTAACAGTCGTCCCCCAGACAGTGTGGGTGGGTGGGTGGGGGGGGAGGCTTAACAGTCTTCCCCCAGGCAAAGCGGGAGGCTTCGCAGTCATCCCCCGGGCAGTCCGGGGGAGGCTTAATAGTCGTCCCCCGGGCGCTCCGGAGGGGAAAGCTTAATAGTCGTCCCCCAGACAGGGTGGGTGGGGGGGAGGCTTAACAGTCTTCCCCCAGGCTGAGCGGGAGGCTTCGCAGTCGTCCGCCGGGCAGTCCGGGGGAAGGCTTAATAGTCGTCCCCCGGGCGCTCCGGCGGGGGGGAAGCTTAATAGTCGTCCCCCAGACAGGGTGGGTGGGGGGGAGGCTTAACAGTCTTCCCCCAGGCTGGGCGGGGGGGAGGCTTAATAGTCATCCCCCAGACAGTGTGGGTGGGTGGGGCAGGGGGGGGAGAGGCTTAGCAGTCTTCCCCTAGACTGGCCGGGGGTGGGGGCTTAGCAGTCGTCTCCAGGGTGGTCCGGGGGTGGGGGGAGGCCTCAGAGTCGCCCCTCGGAGAGTCGGGGCGGCGGCGGCGGTGGGTGTCAGGCTTTACAGCCAGCCTCCGGAGGGTGAGCGTCCTCGGACGCGATGCAGCCGCCGCAGAGAGGCAGCCTCCGAGGCTGGGAGCGGAGCACCGAGACTGGGGAGAGGGGAGCAGGAGCCCGGGAGGGGGTGGGGTGGGGGGCCTTCAGGACAACCGGTCAACCCCCGGGGAAGCGGCTGTAAAAATTTCAAAGTCCCCACCGGGACAACAGGTCAACCCCCGGGGAAGCGGCTGTAAAATTTTCTAAGTCCCCGCTCGGCCACCAGGTCAACCCACTGAATCTAATGGGTTGACCTGGTGGCCGGTTTGATTTCCGGCCACCAGGTCAACCCATTGGATTCAATGGGTTGACCTGGTGGCCGGTTTGCTGTGCGGCCCGGGTGTCACCCCACTCCGCGGGCCGCGCGGCAGTGGTCCTGAGGACCACAGAGGGGGGCTTAATAGTCGAGATGGAGCAGGTCCGGGGGAGGCTTAATAGTCGTCCCCCGGGCAGTCCGGGGGAAGGCTTAATAGTCGTCCCCCGGGCGCTCCGGAGGGGAAAGCTTAATAGTCGTCCCCCAGACAGGGTGGGTGGGGGGGAGGCTTAACAGTCTTCCCCCAGGCTGAGCGGGAGGCTTCGCAGTCGTCCCCCGGGCAGTCCGGGGGAAGGCTTAATAGTCGTCCCCCGGGCGCTCCGGGGGGGAAAGCTTAATAGTCGTCCCCCGGACAGTGTGGGTGGGTGGGGGGGGGGGAGGCTTAACAGTCTTCCCCCAGGCTGAGCGGGAGGCTTCGCAGTCGTCCCCCGGGCAGTCCGGGGGAGGCTTAATAGTCGTCCCCCGGGCGCTCCGGGGGGGAAAGCTTAACAGTCGTCCCCCAGACAGTGTGGGTGGGTGGGTGGGGGGGGAGGCTTAACAGTCTTCCCCCAGGCAAAGCGGGAGGCTTCGCAGTCATCCCCCGGGCAGTCCGGGGGAGGCTTAATAGTCGTCCCCGGGCGCTCCGGAGGGGAAAGCTTAATAGTCGTCCCCCAGACAGGGTGGGTGGGGGGGAGGCTTAACAGTCTTCCCCCAGGCTGAGCGGGAGGCTTCGCAGTCGTCCGCCGGGCAGTCCGGGGGAAGGCTTAATAGTCGTCCCCCGGGCGCTCCGGCGGGGGGGAAGCTTAATAGTCGTCCCCCCAGACAGGGTGGGTGGGGGGGAGGCTTAACAGTCTTCCCCCAGGCTGGGCGGGGGGGAGGCTTAATAGTCATCCCCCAGACAGTGTGGGTGGGTGGGGCAGGGGGGGGAGAGGCTTAGCAGTCTTCCCCTAGACTGGCCGGGGGTGGGGGCTTAGCAGTCGTCTCCAGGGTGGTCCGGGGGTGGGGGGGAGGCCTCAGAGTCGCCCCTCGGAGAGTCGGGGCGGCGGCGGCGGTGGGTGTCAGGCTTTACAGCCAGCCTCCGGAGGGTGAGCGTCCTCGGACGCGATGCAGCCGCCGCAGAGAGGCAGCCTCCGAGGCTGGGAGCGGAGCACCGAGACTGGGGAGAGGGGAGCAGGAGCCCGGGAGGGGGTGGGGTGGGGGGCCTTCAGGACAACCGGTCAACCCCCGGGGAAGCGGCTGTAAAAATTTCAAAGTCCCCACCGGGACAACAGGTCAACCCCCGGGGAAGCGGCTGTAAAATTTTCTAAGTCCCCGCTCGGCCACCAGGTCAACCCACTGAATCTAATGGGTTGACCTGGTGGCCGGTTTGATTTCGGCCACCAGGTCAACCCATTGGATTCAATGGGTTGACCTGGTGGCCGGTTTGCTGTGCGGCCCGGGTGTCACCCCACTCCGCGGGCCGCGCGGCAGTGGTCCTGAGGACCACAGAGGGGGGCTTAATAGTCGAGATGGAGCAGGTCCGGGGGAGGCTTAATAGTCGTCCCCCGGGCAGTCCGGGGGAAGGCTTAATAGTCGTCCCCCGGGCGCTCCGGAGGGGAAAGCTTAATAGTCGTCCCCCAGACAGGGTGGGTGGGGGGGAGGCTTAACAGTCTTCCCCCAGGCTGAGCGGGAGGCTTCGCAGTCGTCCCCCGGGCAGTCCGGGGGAAGGCTTAATAGTCGTCCCCCGGGCGCTCCGGGGGGGAAAGCTTAATAGTCGTCCCCCGGACCAGTGTGGGTGGGTGGGGGGGGGGGGAGGCTTAACAGTCTTCCCCCAGGCTGAGCGGGAGGCTTCGCAGTCGTCCCCCGGGCAGTCGGGGGAGGCTTAATAGTCGTCCCCGGGCGCTCCGGGGGGGGAAAGCTTAACAGTCGTCCCCCAGACAGTGTGGGTGGGTGGGTGGGGGGGGAGGCTTAACAGTCTTCCCCCAGGCAAAGCGGGAGGCTTCGCAGTCATCCCCCGGGCAGTCCGGGGGAGGCTTAATAGTCGTCCCCCGGGCGCTCCGGAGGGGAAAGCTTAATAGTCGTCCCCCAGACAGGGTGGGTGGGGGGGAGGCTTAACAGTCTTCCCCCAGGCTGAGCGGGAGGCTTCGCAGTCGTTCCGCCGGGCAGTCCGGGGGAAGGCTTAATAGTCGTCCCCCGGGCGCTCCGGCGGGGGGAAGCTTAATAGTCGTCCCCCAGACAGGGTGGGTGGGGGGGGAGGCTTAACAGTCTTCCCCCAGGCTGGGCGGGGGGGAGGCTTAATAGTCATCCCCCAGACAGTGTGGGTGGGTGGGGCAGGGGGGGGAGAGGCTTAGCAGTCTTCCCCTAGACTGGCCGGGGGTGGGGGCTTAGCAGTCGTCTCCAGGGTGGTCCGGGGGTGGGGGGAGGCCTCAGAGTCGCCCCTCGGAGAGTCGGGGCGGCGGCGGCGGTGGGTGTCAGGCTTTACAGCCAGCCTCCGGAGGGTGAGCGTCCTCGGACGCGATGCAGCCGCCGCAGAGAGGCAGCCTCCGAGGCTGGGAGCGGAGCACCGAGACTGGGGAGAGGGGAGCAGGAGCCCGGGAGGGGGGTGGGGTGGGGGGCCTTCAGGACAACCGGTCAACCCCCGGGGAAGCGGCTGTAAAATTTCAAAGTCCCCACCGGGACAACAGGTCAACCCCCGGGGAAGCGGCTGTAAAATTTTCTAAGTCCCCGCTCGGCCACCAGGTCAACCCACTGAATCTAATGGGTTGACCTGGTGGCCGGTTTGATTTCCGGCCACCAGGTCCAACCCATTGGATTCAATGGGTTGACCTGGTGGCCGGTTGCTGTGCGGCCCGGGTGTCACCCCACTCCGCGGGCCGCGCGGCAGTGTCCTGAGGACCACAGAGGGGGGCTTAATAGTCGAGATGGAGCAGGTCCGGGGAGGCTTAATAGTCGTCCCCCGGGCAGTCCGGGGGAAGGCTTAATAGTCGTCCCCCGGGGCGCTCCGGAGGGGAAAGCTTAATAGTCGTCCCCCAGGACAGGGTGGGTGGGGGGGGAGGCTTAACAGTCTTCCCCAGGCTGAGCGGGAGGCTCGCAGTCGTCCCCCGGGCAGTCCGGGGGAAGGCTTAATAGTCGTCCCCCGGGCGCTCCGGGGGGAAAGCTTAATAGTCGTCCCCCGGACAGTGTGGGTGGGTGGGGGGGGGGGAGGCTTAACAGTCTTCCCCAGGCTGAGCGGGAGGCTTCGCAGGTCGGTCCCCCGGGCAGTCGGGGGAGCTTAATAGTCGTCCCCCGGGCGCTCCGGGGGGGGAAAGCTTAACAGTCGTCCCCCAGACAGTGTGGGTGGGTGGGTGGGGGGGGAGGCTTAACAGTCTTCCCCCAGGCAAAGCGGGAGGCTTCGCAGTCATCCCCCGGGCAGTCCGGGGGAGGCTTAATAGTCGTCCCCCGGGCCGCTCCGGAGGGGAAAGCTTAATAGTCGTCCCCCAGACAGGGTGGGTGGGGGGGAGGCTTAACAGTCTTCCCCCAGGCTGAGCGGGAGGCTTCGCAGTCGTCCGCCGGGCAGTCCGGGGGAAGGCTTAATAGTCGTCCCCCGGGCGCTCCGGCGGGGGGGAGCTTAATAGTCGTCCCCCAGACAGGGTGGGTGGGGGGGAGGCTTAACAGTCTTCCCCCAGGCTGGGCGGGGGGGAGGCTTAATAGTCATCCCCCAGACAGTGTGGGTGGGTGGGGCAGGGGGGGAGAGGCTTAGCAGTCTTCCCCTAGACTGGCCGGGGGTGGGGGCTTAGCAGTCGTCTCCAGGGTGGTCCGGGGGTGGGGGGAGGCCTCAGAGTCGCCCCTCGGAGAGTCGGGGCGGCGGCGGCGGTGGGTGTCAGGCTTTACAGCCAGCCTCCGGAGGGTGAGCGTCCTCGGACGCGATGCAGCCGCCGCAGAGAGGCAGCCTCCGAGGCTGGGAGCGGAGCACCGAGACTGGGGAGAGGGGAGCAGGAGCCCGGGAGGGGGTGGGGTGGGGGCCTTCAGGACAACCGGTCACCCCCGGGGGAAGCGGCTGTAAAAATTTCAAAGTCCCCACCGGGACAACAGGTCAACCCCCGGGGAAGCGGCTGTAAAATTTTCTAAGTCCCCGCTCGGCCACCAGGTCAACCCACTGAATCTAATGGGTTGACCTGGTGGCCGGGTTTGATTTCCGGCCACCAGGTCAACCCATTGGATTCAATGGGTTGACCTGGTGGCCGGTTTGCTGTGCGGCCCGGGTGTCACCCCACTCCGCGGGCCGCGCGGCAGTGGTCCTGAGGACCACAGAGGGGGGCTTAATAGTCGAGATGGAGCAGGTCCGGGGGAGGCTTAATAGTCGTCCCCCGGGCAGTCCGGGGGAAGGCTTAATAGTCGTCCCCCGGGCGCTCCGGAGGGGAAAGCTTAAT